>NC_136693.1:22718353-22858353 GCF_947650265.1 Symphodus melops | reverse complement strand
AGTAGCTGTTTTTAGTGTAGCTGTGTTTAGGACAGTGTGCGTGGATTACATTCAGTGGACGTGCGCTGTGAACTTGCATCAGGAGCATACTACACTTTAGACTTTATTTTTCACAACAACTTGACCACTGGGCTGCATCAGGAATAAAAAAAAATAGACATCAGTGCTGCATTTGCACAGGCTTTGCTCTCCCTCGCTCTCTCTCACACGCACAGATAATTATTCATGGGGGACTCCCTGGTGTCATGTTACAGCTGACCTATCGCCAGGCGAAGGCTCTGTCATTGAGGACATACACTCAACAAAAATATAAACGCAACACTTTTGTTTTTGCTCCCATTTGTCATGAGATGGACTCAAAGATCTAAAATTCATTCCAGATACACAATATTACCATTTCTCTCAAACATTGTTCATAAATCTGTCTAAATGTGTGATAGTGAGCACTTTTGCTTTGCTGAGACAATCCATCCCACCTCACAGGTGTGCCACATCAAGATGCTCATCAGACACCATGATTAGTGCACAGGTGTACCTTATACTGCCCACAATAAAAGGCCACTCTGAAATGTGCAGTTTTGTCTCACAGCAAAATGCCACAGATGGCGCAAGCATTGAGGGAGCGTGCAATTGGCATGCTGACAGCAGGAATGTCAACCAGATCTGTTGCTCGGGCATTGAATGTTCATTTCTCCACCATAAGCCGTCTCCAAAGGCGTTTCAGAGAATATGGCAGTACATCCAACCGGCCTCACAACCGCAGACCACGTGTAACCACACCAGCCCAGGACCTCCACATCCAGCAGGTTCACCTCCAAGATCGTCTGAGACCAGCTACTCAGACAGCTGCTGAAACAATTGGTTTGCATAACCAAAGAATTTCTGCACAAACTGTCAGAAACCGTCTCAGGGAAGCTCAACTGCATGCTCGTCGTCCTCATCGGGGTCTTAACCTGACTCCAGATCGTCGCCGTAACAGACTTGAGTGGGCAAATGCTCACATTCGATGGCGTCTGGCACGTTGGAGAGGTGTTCTCTTCACGGATGAATCTCGGTTTACATTGTTCAGGGCAGATGGCAGACAGCGTGTGTGGCGTCGTGTGGGTGAGCGCTTTGCTGATGTCAATGTTGTGGATCGAGTGGCCCATGGTGGTGGTGGGGTTATGGTATGGGCAGGCATCTGTTATGGACGAAGAACACAGGTGCATTTTATTGATGGCATTTTGAATGCACAGAGATACCGTGATGAGATCCTGAGGCCCATTGTTGTGCCATACATCCATGAACATCACCTCATGTTTCAGCAAGATAATGCACGGCCCCATGTTGCAAGGATCTGTACACAATTCTTGGAAGCTGAAAATGTCCCAGTTCTTGCATGGCCAGCATACTCACCGGACATGTCACCCATTGAGCATGTTTGGGATGTGCTTGACCGGCGTATACGACAGCGCGTACCAGTTCCCACTAATATCCAGCAACTTCGCACAGCCATTGAAGAGGAGTGGACCAACATTCCACAGGCCACAATTGACAATCTGATAAACTCTATGCGAAGAAGATGTGTTGCACTGCATGAGGCAAATGGTGGTCACACCAGATACTGACTGGTTCTGAGTCCCCAGACCCTCAATAAAGCAAAAACTGCACATTTCAGGGTGGCCTTTTATTGTGGACAGTCTAAGGTACACCTATGCACTAATCATGGTGTCTGATGAGCATCTTGATGTGGCACACCTGTGAGGTGGGATGGATTGTCTCAGCAAAGCAAAAGTGCTCACTATCACACATTTAGACAGATTTATGAACAATGTTTGAGAGAAATGGTAATATTGTGTATCTGGAATGAATTTTAGATCTTTGAGTCCATCTCATGACAAATGGGAGCAAAAACAAAAGTGTTGCGTTTATATTTTTGTTGAGTGTATATCGAAGTCTTGATATAAAATTTTATTGAAGAGAATGTGAATGCCTCAGGTTTAAATGTGTAAGTTTGGGAAGTTTTCACAGCTCAACTGTGTGTGTGTGTGTGTGTGTGTGTGTGTGTGTGTGTGTGTGTGTGTGTGTGTGTGTGTGTGTGTGTGTGTGTGTGTGTGTGTGTGTGTGTGTGTGTGTGTGTGTGTGTGTGTGTGTGTCTGTGTCTGTGTGTCTGTGTGTGTGTGTGTGTGTTAAATCCAACCCAGCTGGAGGACACCGCCACCCAACACTCCGCCAGGCGAAGGCTCTGTCATCAAGGACTGCATAGACTTGAAGAGGAGTGAGTGGAACGACGGACGCCAAAGGAGACATGACGCCCGTACCGCACCTACCCTCCCTTGGACTTACCTGCTCTGACTGTGGTGGACAGCTCACTATTCCTCACCAATGTCACAAGTGAGGAAACTTCAATTCCCAGAGTCGACATTGCACAAAGGGGGTTGAGCTTCGGATTAAATAGCATATTGCTGGTTAAATCTTTTTTTTTTGTAAATTAACACTTCACCTTGTCCGATAAGGGCTGTAGAATAAGCACATTAATTTTCTGTATATTCCTCACCACTAAAGGGCTCTAATTTAGAGAATAAAGTAGCTGTTTTTAGTGTAGCTGTGTTTAGGACAGTGTGCGTGGATTACATTCAGTGGACGTGCGCTGTGAACTTGCATCAGGAGCATACTACACTTTAGACTTTATTTTTCACAACAACTTGACCACTGGGCTGCATCAGGAATAAAAAAAAATAGACATCAGTGCTGCATTTGCACAGGCTTTGCTCTCCCTCGCTCTCTCTCACACGCACAGATAATGATTCATGGGGGACTCCCTGGTGTCATGTTACAGCTGACCTATCGCCAGGCGAAGGCTCTGTCATTGAGGACATATATCGAAGTCTTGATATAAAATTTTATTGAAGAGAATGTGAATGCCTCAGGTTTAAATGTGTAAGTTTGGGAAGTTTTCACAGCTCAACTGTGTGTGTGTGTGTGTGTGTGTGTGTGTGTGTGTGTGTGTGTGTGTGTGTGTGTGTGTGTGTGTGTGTGTGTGTGTGTGTGTGTGTGTGTGTGTGTGTGTGTGTGTGTGTGTGTGTGTGTGTGTGTGTGTGTGTGTGTGTGTGTGTGTGTGTGTGTGTGTGTGTGTGTGTGTGTGTGTTAAATCCAATCCAGCTGGAGGACACCGCCACCCAACGCTCCACCAGGCGAAGGCTCTGTCATCAAGGACTGCATAGACTTGAAGAGGAGTGAGTGGAACGACGGACGCCAAAGGAGACATGACGCCCGTACCGCACCTACCCTCCCTTGGACTTACCTGCTCTGACTGTGGTGGACAGCTCACTATTCCTCACCGATGTCACAAGTGAGGAAACTTCAATTCCCAGAGACGACATTGCACACCGGGGTTTGAGCTTCGGATTAAATAGCATATTGCTGGTTAAATCTTTTTTTTTTTGTAAATTAACACTTCACCTTGTCCGATAAGGGCTGTAGAATAAGCACATTAATTTTCTGTATGTTCCTCACCAGTAAAGGGCTCTAATTTAGAGAATAAAGTAGCTGTTTTTAGTGTAGCTGTGTTTAGGACAGCGTGCGTGGATTACGTTCAGTGGACGTGCGCTGTGAACTTGCATCACGATTATTCTACAGTATAGACTTTATTTTTCACAACAACTTGACCACTGGGCTGCATCAGGAATAAGAAAAAATAGACATCAGTGCTGCATTTGCACAGGCTTTGCTCTCCCTCGCTCTCTCTCACACGCACAGATAATTATTCATGGGGGACTCCCTGGTGTCATGTTACAGCTGACCTATCGCCAGGCGAAGGCTCTGTCATCGAGGACATATATCGAAGTCTTGATATAAAATTTTATTGAAGAGAATGTGAATGCCTCAGGTTTAAATGTGTAAGTTTGGGAAGTTTTCACAGCTCAACTGTGTGTGTGTGTGTGTGTGTGTGTGTGTGTGTGTGTGTGTGTGTGTGTGTGTGTGTGTGTGTGTGTGTGTGTGTGTGTGAATGTGTGTGTGTTAAATCCAATCCAGCTGGAGGACACCGCCACCCAACGCTCCACCAGGCGAAGGCTCTGTCATCAAGGACTGCATAGACTTGAAGAGGAGTGAGTGGAACGACGGACGCCAAAGGAGACATGACGCACGTACCGCACCTACCCTCCCTTGGACTTACTTGCTCTGACTGTGGTGGACAGCTCACTATTCCTCACCAATGTCACAAATGAGGAAACTTCAATTCCCAGAGTCGACATTGCACAAAGGGGGTTGAGCTTCGGATTAAATAGCATATTGCTGGTTAAATCTTTTTTTGTTGTAAATTAACACTTCACCTTGTCCGATAAGGGCTGTAGAATAAGCACAATAATTTTCTGTATATTCCTCACCACTAAAGGGCTCTAATTTAGAGAATAAAGTTGCTGTTTTTAGTGTAGCTGTGTTTAGGACAGTGTGCGTGGATTACATTCAGTGGACGTGCACTGTGAACTTGCATCAGGAGCATACTACACTTTAGACTTTATTTTTCACAACAACTTGACCACTGGACTGCATCAGGAGTAAAAAAAAATAGACATCAGTGCTGCATTTGCACAGGCTTTGCTCTCTCTCTCACACGCACAGATAATGATTCATGGGGGACTCCCTGGTGTCATGTCACAGCTGAACTAACGCCAGGCGAAGGCTCTGTCATCGAGGACATATATCGAAGTCTTGATATAAAATTTTGGTGAAGAGAATGTGAATGCCTCAGGTTTGAATGTGTAAGTTTGGGAAGTTTTCACAGCTCAACTGTGTGTGTGTGTGTGTGTGTGTGTGTGTGTGTGTGTGTGTGTGTGTGTGTGTGTGTGTGTGTGTGTGTGTGTGTGTGTGTGTGTGTGTGTGTGTGTGTGTGTGTGTGTGTGTGTGTGTGTGTGTGTGTGTGTTAAATCCAACCCAGCTGGAGGACACCGCCACCCAACGCTCCGCCAGGCGAAGGCTCTGTCATCAAGGACTGCATAGACTTGAAGAGGAGTGAGTGGAACGACGGACGCCAAAGGAGACATGACGCCCGTACCGCACCTACCCTCCCTTGGACTTACTTGCTCTGACTGTGGTGGACAGCTCACTATTCCTCACCAATGTCACAAGTGAGGAAACTTCAATTCCCAGAGACGACATTGCACACCGGGGGTTGAGCTTCGGATTAAATAGCATATTGCTGGTTAAATCTTTTTTTGTTGTAAATTAACACTTCACCTTGTCCGATAAGGGCTGTAGAATAAGCACAATAATTTTCTGTATATTCCTCACCACTAAAGGGCTCTAATTTAGAGAATAAAGTTGCTGTTTTTAGTGTAGCTGTGTTTAGGACAGTGTGCGTGGATTACATTCAGTGGACGTGCACTGTGAACTTGCATCAGGAGCATACTACACTTTAGACTTTATTTTTCACAACAACTTGACCACTGGACTGCATCAGGAGTAAAAAAAAATAGACATCAGTGCTGCATTTGCACAGGCTTTGCTCTCTCTCTCACACGCACAGATAATGATTCATGGGGGACTCCCTGGTGTCATGTCACAGCTGAACTAACGCCAGGCGAAGGCTCTGTCATCGAGGACATATATCGAAGTCTTGATATAAAATTTTGGTGAAGAGAATGTGAATGCCTCAGGTTTGAATGTGTAAGTTTGGGAAGTTTTCACAGCTCAACTGTGTGTGTGTGTGTGTGTGTGTGTGTGTGTGTGTGTGTGTGTGTGTGTGTGTGTGTGTGTGTGTGTGTGTGTGTGTGTGTGTGTGTGTGTGTGTGTGTGTGTGTGTGTGTGTGTGTGTGTGTGTGTGTGTGTGTTAAATCCAACCCAGCTGGAGGACACCGCCACCCAACGCTCCGCCAGGCGAAGGCTCTGTCATCAAGGACTGCATAGACTTGAAGAGGAGTGAGTGGAACGACGGACGCCAAAGGAGACATGACGCCCGTACCGCACCTACCCTCCCTTGGACTTACTTGCTCTGACTGTGGTGGACAGCTCACTATTCCTCACCAATGTCACAAGTGAGGAAACTTCAATTCCCAGAGACGACATTGCACACCGGGGTTTGAGCTTCGGATTAAATAGCATATTGCTGGTTAAATCTTTTATTTTTTGTAAATTAACACTTCACCTTGTCCGATAAGGGCTGTAGAATAAGCACATTAATTTTCTGTATGTTCCTCACCAGTAAAGGGCTCTAATTTAGAGAATAAAGTAGCTGTTTTTAGTGTAGCTGTGTTTAGGACAGCGTGCGTGGATTACGTTCAGTGGACGTGCGCTGTGAACTTGCATCACGATTATTCTACAGTATAGACTTTATTTTTCACAACAACTTGACCACTGGGCTGCATCAGGAATAAGAAAAAATAGACATCAGTGCTGCATTTGCACAGGCTTTGCTCTCCCTCGCTCTCTCTCACACGCACAGATAATGATTCATGGGGGACTCCCTGGTGTCATGTTACAGCTGACCTATCGCCAGGCGAAGGCTCTGTCATCGAGGACATATATCGAAGTCTTGATATAAAATTTTATTGAAGAGAATGTGAATGCCTCAGGTTTAAATGTGTAAGTTTGGGAAGTTTTCACAGCTCAACTGTGTGTGTGTGTGTGTGTGTGTGTGTGTGTGTGTGTGTGTGTGTGTGTGTGTGTGTGTGTGTGTGTGTGTGTGTGTGTGTGTGTGTGTGTGTGTGTGTGTGTGTGTGTGTGTGTGTGTGTGTGTGTGTGTGTGTTAAATCCAACCCAGCTGGAGGACACCGCCACCCAACGCTCCGCCAGGCGAAGGCTCTGTCATCAAGGACTGCATAGACTTGAAGAGGAGTGAGTGGAACGACGGACACCAAAGGAGACATGACGCCCGTACCGCACCTAGACTCCCTTGGACTTACCTGCTCTGACTGTGGTGGACAGCTCACTATTCCTCACCGATGTCACAAGTGAGGAAACTTCAATTCCCAGAGACGACATTGCACACCGGGGTTTGAGCTTCGGATTAAATAGCATATTGCTGGTTAAATCTTTTTTTTTTTGTAAATTAACACTTCACCTTGTCCGATAAGGGCTGTAGGATAAGCACATTAATTTTCTGTATGTTCCTCACCAGGCTCTAATTTAGAGAATAAAGTAGCTGTTTTTAGTGTAGCTGTGTTTAGGACAGCGTGCGTGGATTACGTTCAGTGGACGTGCGCTGTGAACTTGCATCAGGAGCATACTACACTTTAGACTTTATTTTTCACAACAACTTGACCACTGGGCTGCATCAGGAATAAGAAAAAATAGACATCAGTGCTGCATTTGCACAGGCTTTGCTCTCTCTCTCACACGCACAGATAATGATTCATGGGGGACTCCCTGGTGTCATGTCACAGCTGAACTAACGCCAGGCGAAGGCTCTGTCATCGAGGACATATATCGAAGTCTTGATATAAAATTTTGGTGAAGAGAATGTGAATGCCTCATGTTTGAATGTGTAAGTTTGGGAAGTTTTCACAGCTCAACTGTGTGTGTGTGTGTGTGTGTGTGTGTGTGTGTGTGTGTGTTAAATCCAACCCAGCTGGAGGACACCGCCACCCAACGCTCCGCCAGGCGAAGGCTCTGTCATCAAGGACTGCATAGACTTGAAGAGGAGTGAGTGGAACGACGGACGCCAAAGGAGACATGACGCCCGTACCGCACCTACCCTCCCTTGGACTTACCTGCTCTGACTGTGGTGGACAGCTCACTATTCCTCACCGATGTCACAAGTGAGGAAACTTCAATTCCCAGAGACGACATTGCACACCGGGGTTTGAGCTTCGGATTAAATAGCATATTGCTGGTTAAATCTTTTTTTTTTTGTAAATTAACACTTCACCTTGTCCGATAAGGGCTGTAGGATAAGCACATTAATTTTCTGTATGTTCCTCACCAGTAAAGGGTTCTAATTTAGAGAATAAAGTAGCTGTTTTTAGTGTAGCTGTGTTTAGGACAGCGTGCGTGGATTACGTTCAGTGGACGTGCGCTGTGAACTTGCATCAGGAGCATACTACACTTTAGACTTTATTTTTCACAACAACTTGACCACTGGGCTGCATCAGGAATAAGAAAAAATAGACATCAGTGCTGCATTTGCACAGGCTTTGCTCTCCCTCGCTCTCTCTCACACGCACAGATAATGATTCATGGGGGACTCCCTGGTGTCATGTTACAGCTGACCTATCGCCAGGCGAAGGCTCTGTCATCGAGGGCATATATCGAAGTCTTGATATAAAATTTTATTGAAGAGAATGTGAATGCCTCAGGTTTAAATGTGTAAGTTTGGGAAGTTTTCACAGCTCAACTGTGTGTGTGTGTGTGTGTGTGTGTGTGTGTTAAATCCAACCCAGCTGGAGGACACCGCCACCCAACGCTCCGCCAGGCGAAGGCTCTGTCATCAAGGACTGCATAGACTTGAAGAGGAGTGAGTGGAACGACGGACGCCAAAGGAGACATGACGCCCGTACCGCACCTACCCTCCCTTGGACTTACCTGCTCTGACTGTGGTGGACAGCTCACTATTCCTCACCGATGTCACAAGTGAGGAAACTTCAATTCCCAGAGACGACATTGCACACCGGGGTTTGAGCTTCGGATTAAATAGCATATTGCTGGTTAAATCTTTTTTTTTTTGTAAATTAACACTTCACCTTGTCCAATAAGGGCTGTAGAATAAGCACATTAATTTTCTGTATGTTCCTCACCAGTAAAGGGCTCTAATTTAGAGAATAAAGTAGCTGTTTTTAGTGTAGCTGTGTTTAGGACAGCGTGCGTGGATTACGTTCAGTGGACGTGCGCTGTGAACTTGCATCACGATTATTCTACAGTATAGACTTTATTTTTCACAACAACTTGACCACTGGGCTGCATCAGGAATAAGAAAAAATAGACATCAGTGCTGCATTTGCACAGGCTTTGCTCTCCCTCGCTCTCTCTCACACGCACAGATAATGATTCATGGGGGACTCCCTGGTGTCATGTTACAGCTGACCTATCGCCAGGCGAAGGCTCTGTCATCGAGGACATATATCGAAGTCTTGATATAAAATTTTATTGAAGAGAATGTGAATGCCTCAGGTTTAAATGTGTAAGTTTGGGAAGTTTTCACAGCTCAACTGTGTGTGTGTGTGTGTGTGTGTGTGTGTGTGTGTGTGTGTGTGTGTGTGTGTGTGTGTGTGTGTGTGTGTGTGTGTGTGTGTGTGTGTGTGTGTGTGTGTGTGTGTGTGTGTGTGTGTGTGTGTGTGTGTGTGTGTGTGTGTGTGTGTGTGTGTGTTAAATCCAACCCAGCTGGAGGACACCGCCACCCAACGCTCCGCCAGGCGAAGGCTCTGTCATCAAGGACTGCATAGACTTGAAGAGGAGTGAGTGGAACGACGGATGCCAAAGGAGACATGACGCCCGTACCGCACCTACCCTCTCTTGGACTTACCGCTCTGACTGTGGTGGACAGCTCACTATTCCTCACCAATGTCACAAATGAGGAAACTTCAATTCCCAGAGTCGACATTGCACAAAGGGGGTTGAGCTTCGGATTAAATAGCATATTGCTGGTTAAATCTTTTTTTGTTGTAAATTAACACTTCACCTTGTCCGATAAGGGCTGTAGAATAAGCACAATAATTTTCTGTATATTCCTCACCACTAAAGGGCTCTAATTTAGAGAATAAAGTTGCTGTTTTTAGTGTAGCTGTGTTTAGGACAGTGTGCGTGGATTACATTCAGTGGACGTGCGCTGTGAACTTGCATCAGGAGCATACTACACTTTAGACTTTATTTTTCACAACAACTTGACCACTGGGCTGCATCAGGAATAAAAAAAAATAGACGTCAGTGCTGCATTTGCACAGGCTTTGCTCTCTCTCTCACACGCACAGATAATGATTCATGGGGGACTCCCTGGTGTCATGTCACAGCTGAACTAACGCCAGGCGAAGGCTCTGTCATCGAGGACATATATCGAAGTCTTGATATAAAATTTTGGTGAAGAGAATGTGAATGCCTCAGGTTTGAATGTGTAAGTTTGGGAAGTTTTCACAGCTCAACTGTGTGTGTGTGTTTGTGTGTGTGTCTGTGTGTGTGTGTGTGTGTGTGTGTGTGTGTGTGTGTGTGTGTGTGTGTGTGTGTGTGTGTGTGTGTGTGTGTGTGTGTGTGTGTGTGTGTGTGTGTGTGTGTGTGTGTGTGTGTGTGTGTGTGTGTGTGTGTTAAATCCAACCCAGCTGGAGGACACCGCCACCCAACGCTCCGCCAGGCGAAGGCTCTGTCATCAAGGACTGCATAGACTTGAAGAGGAGTGAGTGGAACGACGGACGCCAAAGGAGACATGACGCCCGTACCGCACCTACCCTCCCTTGGACTTACCTGCTCTGACTGTGGTGGACAGCTCACTATTCCTCACCGATGTCACAAGTGAGGAAACTTCAATTCCCAGAGACGACATTGCACACCGGGGTTTGAGCTTCGGATTAAATAGCATATTGCTGGTTAAATCTTCTTTTTTTAGTAAATTAACACTTCACCTTGTCCGATAAGGGCTGTAGAATAAGCACATTAATTTTCTGTATGTTCCTCACCAGTAAAGGGCTCTAATTTAGAGAATAAAGTAGCTGTTTTTAGTGTAGCTGTGTTTAGGACAGCGTGCGTGGATTACGTTCAGTGGACGTGCGCTAGGAACTTGCATCACGATTATTCTACAGTATAGACTTTATTTTTCACAACAACTTGACCACTGGGCTGCATCAGGAATAAGAAAAAATAGACATCAGTGCTGCATTTGCACAGGCTTTGCTCTCCCTCGCTCTCTCTCACACGCACAGATAATGATTCATGGGGGACTCCCTGGTGTCATGTTACAGCTGACCTATCGCCAGGCGAAGGCTCTGTCATCGAGGACATATATCGAAGTCTTGATATAAAATTTTATTGAAGAGAATGTGAATGCCTCAGGTTTAAATGTGTAAGTTTGGGAAGTTTTCACAGCTCAACTGTGTGTGTGTGTGTGTGTGTGTGTGTGTGTGTGTGTGTGTGTGTGTGTGTGTGTGTGTGTGTGTGTGTGTGTGTGTGTGTGTGTGTGTGTGTGTGTGTGTGTGTGTGTGTGTGTGTGTGTGTGTGTGTGTGTGTGTGTGTGTGTTAAATCCAACCCAGCTGGAGGACACCGCCACCCAACGCTCCGCCAGGCGAAGGCTCTGTCATCAAGGACTGCATAGACTTGAAGAGGAGTGAGTGGAACGACGGATGCCAAATGAGACATGACGCCCGTACCGCACCTACCCTCTCTTGGACTTACCTGCTCTGACTGTGGTGGACAGCTCACTATTCCTCACCAATGTCACAAATGAGGAAACTTCAATTCCCAGAGTCGACATTGCACAAAGGGGGTTGAGCTTCGGATTAAATAGCATATTGCTGGTTAAATCTTTTTTTGTTGTAAATTAACACTTCACCTTGTCCGATAAGGGCTGTAGAATAAGCACAATAATTTTCTGTATATTCCTCACCACTAAAGGGCTCTAATTTAGAGAATAAAGTTGCTGTTTTTAGTGTAGCTGTGTTTAGGACAGTGTGCGTGGATTACATTCAGTGGACGTGCGCTGTGAACTTGCATCAGGAGCATACTACACTTTAGACTTTATTTTTCACAACAACTTGACCACTGGGCTGCATCAGGAATGAAAAAAAATAGACATCAGTGCTGCATTTGCACAGGCTTTGCTCTCTCTCTCACACGCACAGATAATGATTCATGGGGGACTCCCTGGTGTCATGTCACAGCTGAACTAACGCCAGGCGAAGGCTCTGTCATCGAGGACATATATCGAAGTCTTGATATAAAATTTTGGTGAAGAGAATGTGAATGCCTCAGGTTTGAATGTGTAAGTTTGGGAAGTTTTCACAGCTCAACTGTGTGTGTGTGTTTGTGTGTGTGTCTGTGTGTGTGTGTGTGTGTGTGTGTGTGTGTGTGTGTGTGTGTGTGTGTGTGTGTGTGTGTGTGTGTGTGTGTGTGTGTGTGTGTGTGTGTGTGTGTGTGTGTGTGTGTGTGTGTGTGTGTGTGTTAAATCCAACCCAGCTGGAGGACACCGCCACCCAACGCTCCGCCAGGCGAAGGCTCTGTCATCAAGGACTGCATAGACTTGAAGAGGAGTGAGTGGAACGACGGACGCCAAAGGAGACATGACGCCCGTACCGCACCTACCCTCCCTTGGACTTACCTGCTCTGACTGTGGTGGACAGCTCACTATTCCTCACCGATGTCACAAGTGAGGAAACTTCAATTCCCATAGACGACATTGCACACCGGGGTTTGAGCTTCGGATTAAATAGCATATTGCTGGTTAAATCTTTTTTTTTTTGTAAATTAACACTTCACCTTGTCCGATAAGGGCTGTAGAATAAGCACATTAATTTTCTGTATGTTCCTCACCAGTAAAGGGCTCTAATTTAGAGAATAAAGTAGCTGTTTTTAGTGTAGCTGTGTTTAGGACAGCGTGCGTGGATTACGTTCAGTGGACGTGCGCTGTGAACTTGCATCACGATTATTCTACAGTATAGACTTTATTTTTCACAACAACTTGACCACTGGGCTGCATCAGGAATAAAAAAAAATAGACATCAGTGCTGCATTTGCACAGGCTTTGCTCTCTCTCTCACACGCACAGATTATGATTCATGGGGGACTCCCTGGTGTCATGTCACAGCTGAACTAACGCCAGGCGAAGGCTCTGTCATCGAGGACATATATCGAAGTCTTGATATAAAATTTTGGTGAAGAGAATGTGAATGCCTCAGGTTTGAATGTGTAAGTTTGGGAAGTTTTCACAGCTCAACTGTGTGTGTGTGTGTGTGTGTGTGTCTGTGTGTGTGTGTGTGTGTGTGTGTGTGTGTTAAATCCAACACAGCTGGAGGACACCGCCCCCCTACGCTCCGCCAGGCGAAGGCTCTGTCATCAAGGACTGCATAGACTTGAAGAGGAGTGAGTGGAACGACGGACGCCAAAGGAGACATGACGCCCGTACCGCACCTACCCTCCCTTGGACTTACCTGCTCTGACTGTGGTGGACAGCTCACTATTCCTCACCAATGTCACAAGTGAGGAAACTTCAATTCCCAGAGTCGACATTGCACACAGGGGGTTGAGCTTCGGATTAAATAGCATATTGCTGGTTAAATCTTTTTTTTTTGTAAATTAACACTTCACCTTGTCCGATAAGGGCTGTAGAATAAGCACATTAATTTTCTGTATATTCCTCACCACTAAAGGGCTCTAATTTAGAGAATAAAGTAGCTGTTTTTAGTGTAGCTGTGTTTAGGACAGTGTACGTGGATTACATTCAGTGGACGTGCGCTGTGAACTTGCATCAGGAGCATACTACACTTTAGACTTTATTTTTCACAACAACTTGACCACTGGGCTGCATCAGGAATAAAAAAAAATAGACATCAGTGCTGCATTTGCACAGGCTTTGCTCTCTCTCTCACACGCACAGATAATGATTCATGGGGGACTCCCTGGTGTCATGTCACAGCTGAACTAACGCCAGGCGAAGGCTCTGTCATCGAGGACATATATCGAAGTCTTGATATAAAATTTTGGTGAAGAGAATGTGAATGCCTCAGGTTTGAATGTGTAATTTTGGGAAGTTTTCACAGCTCAACTGTGTGTGTGTGTGTGTGTGTGTGTGTGTGTGTGTGTGTGTGTGTGTGTGTGTGTGTGTGTGTGTGTGTGTGTGTGTGTGTGTGTGTGTGTGTGTGTGTGTGTGTGTGTGTGTGTGTGTGTGTGTGTGTGTGTGTGTGTGTGTGTGTTAAATCCAACACAGCTGGAGGACACCGCCACCCAACGCTCCGCCAGGCGAAGGCTCTGTCATCAAGGACTGCATAGACTTGAAGAGGAGTGAGTGGAACGACGGACGCCAAAGGAGACATGACGCCCGTACCGCACCTACCCTCCCTTGGACTTACCTGCTCTGACTGTGGTGGACAGCTCACTATTCCTCACCAATGTCACAAGTGAGGAAACTTCAATTCCCAGAGTCGACATTGCACAAAGGGGGTTGAGCTTCGGATTAAATAGCATATTGCTGGTTAAATCTTTTTTTTTTGTAAATTAACACTTCACCTTGTCCGATAAGGGCTGTAGAATAAGCACATTAATTTTCTGTATATTCCTCACCAGTAAAGGGCTCTAATTTAGAGAATAAAGTAGCTGTTTTTAGTGTAGCTGTGTTTAGGACAGCGTGCGTGGATTACGTTCAGTGGACGTGCGCTGTGAACTTGCATCACGATTATTCTACAGTATAGACTTTATTTTTCACAACAACTTGACCACTGGGCTGCATCAGGAATAAGAAAAAATAGACATCAGTGCTGCATTTGCACAGGCTTTGCTCTCCCTCGCTCTCTCTCACACGCACAGATAATGATTCATGGGGGACTCCCTGGTGTCATGTTACAGCTGACCTATCGCCAGGCGAAGGCTCTGTCATCGAGGACATATATCGAAGTCTTGATATAAAATTTTATTGAAGAGAATGTGAATGCCTCAGGTTTAAATGTGTAAGTTTGGGAAGTTTTCACAGCTCAACTGTGTGTGTGTGTGTGTGTGTGTGTGTGTGTGTGTGTGTGTGTGTGTGTGTGTGTGTGTGTGTGTGTGTGTGTGTTAAATCCAACCCAGCTGGAGGACACCGCCACCCAACGCTCCGCCAGGCGAAGGCTCTGTCATCAAGGACTGCATAGACTTGAAGAGGAGTGAGTGGAACGACGGATGCCAAAGGAGACATGACGCCCGTACCGCACCTACCCTCTCTTGGACTTACCTGCTCTGACTGTGGTGGACAGCTCACTATTCCTCACCAATGTCACAAATGAGGAAACTTCAATTCCCAGAGTCGACATTGCACAAAGGGGGTTGAGCTTCGGATTAAATAGCATATTGCTGGTTAAATCTTTTTTTGTTGTAAATTAACACTTCACCTTGTCCGATAAGGGCTGTAGAATAAGCACAATAATTTTCTGTATATTCCTCACCACTAAAGGGCTCTAATTTAGAGAATAAAGTTGCTGTTTTTAGTGTAGCTGTGTTTAGGACAGTGTGCGTGGATTACATTCAGTGGACGTGCGCTGTGAACTTGCATCAGGAGCATACTACACTTTAGACTTTATTTTTCACAACAACTTGACCACTGGGCTGCATCAGGAATAAAAAAAAATAGACATCAGTGCTGCATTTGCACAGGCTTTGCTCTCTCTCTCACACGCACAGATAATGATTCATGGGGGACTCCCTGGTGTCATGTCACAGCTGAACTAACGCCAGGCGAAGGCTCTGTCATCGAGGACATATATCGAAGTCTTGATATAAAATTTTGGTGAAGAGAATGTGAATGCCTCAGGTTTGAATGTGTAAGTTTGGGAAGTTTTCACAGCTCAACTGTGTGTGTGTGTTTGTGTGTGTGTCTGTGTGTGTGTGTGTGTGTGTGTGTGTGTGTTAAATCCAACACAGCTGGAGGACACCGCCACCCAACGCTCCGCCAGGCGAAGGCTCTGTCATCAAGGACTGCATAGACTTGAAGAGGAGTGAGTGGAACGACGGACGCCAAAGGAGACATGACGCCCGTACCGCACCTACCCTCCCTTGGACTGACCTGCTCTGACTGTGGTGGACAGCTCACTATTCCTCACCAATGTCACAAGTGAGGAAACTTCAATTCCCAGAGTCGACATTGCACAAAGGGGGTTGAGCTTCGGATTAAATAGCATATTGCTGGTTAAATCTTTTTTTTTTGTAAATTAACACTTCACCTTGTCCGATAAGGGCTGTAGAATAAGCACATTAATTTTCTGTATATTCCTCACCACTAAAGGGCTCTAATTTAGAGAATAAAGTAGCTGTTTTTAGTGTAGCTGTGTTTAGGACAGTGTGCGTGGATTACATTCAGTGGACGTGCGCTGTGAACTTGCATCAGGAGCATACTACACTTTAGACTTTATTTTTCACAACAACTTGACCACTGGACTGCATCAGGAGTAAAAAAAAATAGACATCAGTGCTGCATTTGCACAGGCTTTGCTCTCTCTCTCACACGCACAGATAATGATTCATGGGGGACTCCCTGGTGTCATGTCACAGCTGAACTAACGCCAGGCGAAGGCTCTGTCATCGAGGACATATATCAAAGTCTTGATATAAAATTTTGGTGAAGAGAATGTGAATGCCTCATGTTTGAATGTGTAAGTTTGGGAAGTTTTCACAGCTCAACTGTGTGTGTGTGTGTGTGTGTGTGTGTGTGTGTGTGTGTGTGTGTGTGTGTGTGTGTGTGTGTGTGTGTGTGTGTGTGTGTGTGTGTGTGTGTGTGTGTGTGTGTGTGTGTGTGTGTGTGTGTGTGTTAAATCCAACCCAGCTGGAGGACACCGCCACCCAACGCTCCGCCAGGCGAAGGCTCTGTCATCAAGGACTGCATAGACTTGAAGAGGAGTGAGTGGAACGACGGACGCCAAAGGAGACATGACGCCCGTACCGCACCTACCCTCCCTTGGACTTACCTGCTCTGACTGTGGTGGACAGCTCACTATTCCTCACCGATGTCACAAGTGAGGAAACTTCAATTCCCATAGACGACATTGCACACCGGGGTTTGAGCTTCGGATTAAATAGCATATTGCTGGTTAAATCTTTTTTTTTTTGTAAATTAACACTTCACCTTGTCCGATAAGGGCTGTAGAATAAGCACATTAATTTTCTGTATGTTCCTCACCAGTAAAGGGCTCTAATTTAGAGAATAAAGTAGCTGTTTTTAGTGTAGCTGTGTTTAGGACAGCGTGCGTGGATTACGTTCAGTGGACGTGCGCTGTGAACTTGCATCACGATTATTCTACAGTATAGACTTTATTTTTCACAACAACTTGACCACTGGGCTGCATCAGGAATAAAAAAAAATAGACATCAGTGCTGCATTTGCACAGGCTTTGCTCTCTCTCTCACACGCACAGATAATGATTCATGGGGGACTCCCTGGTGTCATGTCACAGCTGAACTAACGCCAGGCGAAGGCTCTGTCATCGAGGACATATATCGAAGTCTTGATATAAAATTTTGGTGAAGAGAATGTGAATGCCTCAGGTTTGAATGTGTAAGTTTGGGAAGTTTTCACAGCTCAACTGTGTGTGTGTGTTTGTGTGTGTGTCTGTGTGTGTGTGTGTGTGTGTGTGTCTGTGTGTGTGTGTGTGTGTGTGTGTGTGTGTGTGTGTGTGTGTGTGTGTGTGTGTGTGTGTGTGTGTGTGTGTTAAATCCAACCCAGCTGGAGGACACCGCCACCCAACGCTCCGCCAGGCGAAGGCTCTGTCATCAAGGACTGCATAGACTTGAAGAGGAGTGAGTGGAACGACGGATGCCAAATGAGACATGACGCCCGTACCGCACCTACCCTCTCTTGGACTTACCTGCTCTGACTGTGGTGGACAGCTCACTATTCCTCACCAATGTCACAAATGAGGAAACTTCAATTCCCAGAGTCGACATTGCACAAAGGGGGTTGAGCTTCGGATTAAATAGCATATTGCTGGTTAAATCTTTTTTTGTTGTAAATTAACACTTCACCTTGTCCGATAAGGGCTGTAGAATAAGCACAATAATTTTCTGTATATTCCTCACCACTAAAGGGCTCTAATTTAGAGAATAAAGTTGCTGTTTTTAGTGTAGCTGTGTTTAGGACAGTGTGCGTGGATTACATTCAGTGGACGTGCGCTGTGAACTTGCATCAGGAGCATACTACACTTTAGACTTTATTTTTCACAACAACTTGACCACTGGGCTGCATCAGGAATGAAAAAAAATAGACATCAGTGCTGCATTTGCACAGGCTTTGCTCTCTCTCTCACACGCACAGATAATGATTCATGGGGGACTCCCTGGTGTCATGTCACAGCTGAACTAACGCCAGGCGAAGGCTCTGTCATCGAGGACATATATCGAAGTCTTGATATAAAATTTTGGTGAAGAGAATGTGAATGCCTCAGGTTTGAATGTGTAAGTTTGGGAAGTTTTCACAGCTCAACTGTGTGTGTGTGTTTGTGTGTGTGTCTGTGTGTGTGTGTGTGTGTGTGTGTGTGTGTGTGTGTGTGTGTGTGTGTGTGTGTGTGTGTGTGTGTGTGTGTGTGTGTGTGTGTGTGTGTGTGTGTGTGTGTGTGTGTGTGTGTGTGTGTGTGTGTGTGTGTGTTAAATCCAACCCAGCTGGAGGACACCGCCACCCAACGCTCCGCCAGGCGAAGGCTCTGTCATCAAGGACTGCATAGACTTGAAGAGGAGTGAGTGGAACGACGGACGCCAAAGGAGACATGACGCCCGTACCGCACCTACCCTCCCTTGGACTTACCTGCTCTGACTGTGGTGGACAGCTCACTATTCCTCACCGATGTCACAAGTGAGGAAACTTCAATTCCCATAGACGACATTGCACACCGGGGTTTGAGCTTCGGATTAAATAGCATATTGCTGGTTAAATCTTTTTTTTTTTGTAAATTAACACTTCACCTTGTCCGATAAGGGCTGTAGAATAAGCACATTAATTTTCTGTATGTTCCTCACCAGTAAAGGGCTCTAATTTAGAGAATAAAGTAGCTGTTTTTAGTGTAGCTGTGTTTAGGACAGCGTGCGTGGATTACGTTCAGTGGACGTGCGCTGTGAACTTGCATCACGATTATTCTACAGTATAGACTTTATTTTTCACAACAACTTGACCACTGGGCTGCATCAGGAATAAAAAAAAATAGACATCAGTGCTGCATTTGCACAGGCTTTGCTCTCTCTCTCACACGCACAGATTATGATTCATGGGGGACTCCCTGGTGTCATGTCACAGCTGAACTAACGCCAGGCGAAGGCTCTGTCATCGAGGACATATATCGAAGTCTTGATATAAAATTTTGGTGAAGAGAATGTGAATGCCTCAGGTTTGAATGTGTAAGTTTGGGAAGTTTTCACAGCTCAACTGTGTGTGTGTGTGTGTGTGTGTGTGTCTGTGTGTGTGTGTGTGTGTGTGTGTGTGTGTTAAATCCAACACAGCTGGAGGACACCGCCCCCCTACGCTCCGCCAGGCGAAGGCTCTGTCATCAAGGACTGCATAGACTTGAAGAGGAGTGAGTGGAACGACGGACGCCAAAGGAGACATGACGCCCGTACCGCACCTACCCTCCCTTGGACTTACCTGCTCTGACTGTGGTGGACAGCTCACTATTCCTCACCAATGTCACAAGTGAGGAAACTTCAATTCCCAGAGTCGACATTGCACACAGGGGGTTGAGCTTCGGATTAAATAGCATATTGCTGGTTAAATCTTTTTTTTTTGTAAATTAACACTTCACCTTGTCCGATAAGGGCTGTAGAATAAGCACATTAATTTTCTGTATATTCCTCACCACTAAAGGGCTCTAATTTAGAGAATAAAGTAGCTGTTTTTAGTGTAGCTGTGTTTAGGACAGTGTACGTGGATTACATTCAGTGGACGTGCGCTGTGAACTTGCATCAGGAGCATACTACACTTTAGACTTTATTTTTCACAACAACTTGACCACTGGGCTGCATCAGGAATAAAAAAAAATAGACATCAGTGCTGCATTTGCACAGGCTTTGCTCTCTCTCTCACACGCACAGATAATGATTCATGGGGGACTCCCTGGTGTCATGTCACAGCTGAACTAACGCCAGGCGAAGGCTCTGTCATCGAGGACATATATCGAAGTCTTGATATAAAATTTTGGTGAAGAGAATGTGAATGCCTCAGGTTTGAATGTGTAATTTTGGGAAGTTTTCACAGCTCAACTGTGTGTGTGTGTGTGTGTGTGTGTGTGTGTGTGTGTGTGTGTGTGTGTGTGTGTGTGTGTGTGTGTGTGTGTGTGTGTGTGTGTGTGTGTGTGTGTGTGTGTGTGTGTGTGTGTGTGTGTGTGTGTGTGTTAAATCCAACACAGCTGGAGGACACCGCCACCCAACGCTCCGCCAGGCGAAGGCTCTGTCATCAAGGACTGCATAGACTTGAAGAGGAGTGAGTGGAACGACGGACGCCAAAGGAGACATGACGCCCGTACCGCACCTACCCTCCCTTGGACTTACCTGCTCTGACTGTGGTGGACAGCTCACTATTCCTCACCAATGTCACAAGTGAGGAAACTTCAATTCCCAGAGTCGACATTGCACAAAGGGGGTTGAGCTTCGGATTAAATAGCATATTGCTGGTTAAATCTTTTTTTTTTGTAAATTAACACTTCACCTTGTCCGATAAGGGCTGTAGAATAAGCACATTAATTTTCTGTATATTCCTCACCAGTAAAGGGCTCTAATTTAGAGAATAAAGTAGCTGTTTTTAGTGTAGCTGTGTTTAGGACAGCGTGCGTGGATTACGTTCAGTGGACGTGCGCTGTGAACTTGCATCACGATTATTCTACAGTATAGACTTTATTTTTCACAACAACTTGACCACTGGGCTGCATCAGGAATAAGAAAAAATAGACATCAGTGCTGCATTTGCACAGGCTTTGCTCTCCCTCGCTCTCTCTCACACGCACAGATAATGATTCATGGGGGACTCCCTGGTGTCATGTTACAGCTGACCTATCGCCAGGCGAAGGCTCTGTCATCGAGGACATATATCGAAGTCTTGATATAAAATTTTATTGAAGAGAATGTGAATGCCTCAGGTTTAAATGTGTAAGTTTGGGAAGTTTTCACAGCTCAACTGTGTGTGTGTGTGTGTGTGTGTGTGTGTGTGTGTGTGTGTGTGTGTGTGTGTGTGTGTGTTAAATCCAACACAGCTGGAGGACACCGCCACCCAACGCTCCGCCAGGCGAAGGCTCTGTCATCAAGGACTGCATAGACTTGAAGAGGAGTGAGTGGAACGACGGACGCCAAAGGAGACATGACGCCCGTACCGCACCTACCCTCCCTTGGACTGACCTGCTCTGACTGTGGTGGACAGCTCACTATTCCTCACCAATGTCACAAGTGAGGAAACTTCAATTCCCAGAGTCGACATTGCACAAAGGGGGTTGAGCTTCGGATTAAATAGCATATTGCTGGTTAAATCTTTTTTTTTTGTAAATTAACACTTCACCTTGTCCGATAAGGGCTGTAGAATAAGCACATTAATTTTCTGTATATTCCTCACCACTAAAGGGCTCTAATTTAGAGAATAAAGTAGCTGTTTTTAGTGTAGCTGTGTTTAGGACAGTGTGCGTGGATTAAATTCAGTGGACGTGCGCTGTGAACTTGCATCAGGAGCATACTACACTTTAGACTTTATTTTTCACAACAACTTGACCACTGGACTGCATCAGGAGTAAAAAAAAATAGACATCAGTGCTGCATTTGCACAGGCTTTGCTCTCTCTCTCACACGCACAGATAATGATTCATGGGGGACTCCCTGGTGTCATGTCACAGCTGAACTAACGCCAGGCGAAGGCTCTGTCATCGAGGACATATATCAAAGTCTTGATATAAAATTTTGGTGAAGAGAATGTGAATGCCTCATGTTTGAATGTGTAAGTTTGGGAAGTTTTCACAGCTCAACTGTGTGTGTGTGTGTGTGTGTGTGTGTGTGTGTGTGTGTGTGTGTGTGTGTGTGTGTGTGTGTGTGTGTGTGTGTGTGTGTGTGTGTGTGTGTGTGTGTGTGTGTGTGTGTGTGTGTGTGTGTGTGTTAAATCCAACCCAGCTGGAGGACACCGCCACCCAACGCTCCGCCAGGCGAAGGCTCTGTCATCAAGGACTGCATAGACTTGAAGAGGAGTGAGTGGAACGACGGACGCCAAAGGAGACATGACGCCCGTACCGCACCTACCCTCCCTTGGACTTACCTGCTCTGACTGTGGTGGACAGCTCACTATTCCTCACCGATGTCACAAGTGAGGAAACTTCAATTCCCATAGACGACATTGCACACCGGGGTTTGAGCTTCGGATTAAATAGCATATTGCTGGTTAAATCTTTTTTTTTTTGTAAATTAACACTTCACCTTGTCCGATAAGGGCTGTAGAATAAGCACATTAATTTTCTGTATGTTCCTCACCAGTAAAGGGCTCTAATTTAGAGAATAAAGTAGCTGTTTTTAGTGTAGCTGTGTTTAGGACAGCGTGCGTGGATTACGTTCAGTGGACGTGCGCTGTGAACTTGCATCACGATTATTCTACAGTATAGACTTTATTTTTCACAACAACTTGACCACTGGGCTGCATCAGGAATAAAAAAAAATAGACATCAGTGCTGCATTTGCACAGGCTTTGCTCTCTCTCTCACACGCACAGATAATGATTCATGGGGGACTCCCTGGTGTCATGTCACAGCTGAACTAACGCCAGGCGAAGGCTCTGTCATCGAGGACATATATCGAAGTCTTGATATAAAATTTTGGTGAAGAGAATGTGAATGCCTCAGGTTTGAATGTGTAAGTTTGGGAAGTTTTCACAGCTCAACTGTGTGTGTGTGTTTGTGTGTGTGTCTGTGTGTGTGTGTGTGTGTGTGTGTGTGTGTGTTAAATCCAACACAGCTGGAGGACACCGCCACCCAACGCTCCGCCAGGCGAAGGCTCTGTCATCAAGGACTGCATAGACTTGAAGAGGAGTGAGTGGAACGACGGACGCCAAAGGAGACATGACGCCCGTACCGCACCTACCCTCCCTTGGACTTACCTGCTCTGACTGTGGTGGACAGCTCACTATTCCTCACCAATGTCACAAGTGAGGAAACTTCAATTCCCAGAGTCGACATTGCACAAAGGGGGTTGAGCTTCGGATTAAATAGCATATTGCTGGTTAAATCTTTTTTTTTTGTAAATTAACACTTCACCTTGTCCGATAAGGGCTGTAGAATAAGCACATTAATTTTCTGTATATTCCTCACCAGTAAAGGGCTCTAATTTAGAGAATAAAGTAGCTGTTTTTAGTGTAGCTGTGTTTAGGACAGCGTGCGTGGATTACGTTCAGTGGACGTGCGCTGTGAACTTGCATCACGATTATTCTACAGTATAGACTTTATTTTTCACAACAACTTGACCACTGGGCTGCATCAGGAATAAGAAAAAATAGACATCAGTGCTGCATTTGCACAGGCTTTGCTCTCCCTCGCTCTCTCTCACACGCACAGATAATGATTCATGGGGGACTCCCTGGTGTCATGTTACAGCTGACCTATCGCCAGGCGAAGGCTCTGTCATCGAGGACATATATCGAAGTCTTGATATAAAATTTTATTGAAGAGAATGTGAATGCCTCAGGTTTAAATGTGTAAGTTTGGGAAGTTTTCACAGCTCAACTGTGTGTGTGTGTGTGTGTGTGTGTGTGTGTGTGTGTGTGTGTGTGTGTGTGTGTGTGTGTGTGTGTGTGTGTGTGTGTGTGTGTGTGTGTGTGTGTGTGTGTGTGTGTGTGTGTGTGTGTGTGTGTGTGTGTGTGTGTGTGTGTTAAATCCAACCCAGCTGGAGGACACCGCCACCCAACGCTCCGCCAGGCGAAGGCTCTGTCATCAAGGACTGCATAGACTTGAAGAGGAGTGAGTGGAACGACGGATGCCAAAGGAGACATGACGCCCGTACCGCACCTACCCTCTCTTGGACTTACCTGCTCTGACTGTGGTGGACAGCTCACTATTCCTCACCAATGTCACAAATGAGGAAACTTCAATTCCCAGAGTCAACATTGCACAAAGGGGGTTGAGCTTCGGATTAAATAGCATATTGCTGGTTAAATCTTTTTTTGTTGTAAATTAACACTTCACCTTGTCCGATAAGGGCTGTAGAATAAGCACAATAATTTTCTGTATATTCCTCACCACTAAAGGGCTCTAATTTAGAGAATAAAGTTGCTGTTTTTAGTGTAGCTGTGTTTAGGACAGCGTGCGTGGATTACATTCAGTGGACGTGCGCTGTGAACTTGCATCAGGAGCATACTACACTTTAGACTTTATTTTTCACAACAACTTGACCACTGGGCTGCATCAGGAATAAAAAAAAATAGACATCAGTGCTGCATTTGCACAGGCTTTGCTCTCTCTCTCACACGCACAGATAATGATTCATGGGGGACTCCCTGGTGTCATGTCACAGCTGAACTAACGCCAGGCGAAGGCTCTGTCATCGAGGACATATATCGAAGTCTTGATATAAAATTTTGGTGAAGAGAATGTGAATGCCTCAGGTTTGAATGTGTAAGTTTGGGAAGTTTTCACAGCTCAACTGTGTGTGTGTGTTTGTGTGTGTGTCTGTGTGTGTGTGTGTGTGTGTGTGTGTGTGTGTTAAATCCAACACAGCTGGAGGACACCGCCACCCAACGCTCCGCCAGGCGAAGGCTCTGTCATCAAGGACTGCATAGACTTGAAGAGGAGTGAGTGGAACGACGGACGCCAAAGGAGACATGACGCCCGTACCGCACCTACCCTCCCTTGGACTTACCTGCTCTGACTGTGGTGGACAGCTCACTATTCCTCACCAATGTCACAAGTGAGGAAACTTCAATTCCCAGAGTCGACATTGCACAAAGGGGGTTGAGCTTCGGATTAAATAGCATATTGCTGGTTAAATCTTTTTTTTTTGTAAATTAACACTTCACCTTGTCCGATAAGGGCTGTAGAATAAGCACATTAATTTTCTGTATATTCCTCACCACTAAAGGGCTCTAATTTAGAGAATAAAGTAGCTGTTTTTAGTGTAGCTGTGTTTAGGACAGTGTACGTGGATTACATTCAGTGGACGTGCGCTGTGAACTTGCATCAGGAGCATACTACACTTTAGACTTTATTTTTCACAACAACTTGACCACTGGGCTGCATCAGGAATAAAAAAAAATAGACATCAGTGCTGCATTTGCACAGGCTTTGCTCTCTCTCTCACACGCACAGATAATGATTCATGGGGGACTCCCTGGTGTCATGTCACAGCTGAACTAACGCCAGGCGAAGGCTCTGTCATCGAGGACATATATCGAAGTCTTGATATAAAATTTTGGTGAAGAGAATGTGAATGCCTCAGGTTTGAATGTGTAATTTTGGGAAGTTTTCACAGCTCAACTGTGTGTGTGTGTGTGTGTGTGTGTGTGTGTGTGTGTGTGTGTGTGTGTGTGTGTGTGTGTGTGTGTGTGTGTGTGTGTGTGTGTGTGTGTGTGTGTGTGTGTGTGTGTGTGTGTGTGTGTGTGTGTGTGTGTGTGTGTGTGTGTGTGTTAAATCCAACCCAGCTGGAGGACACCGCCACCCAACGCTCCGCCAGGCGAAGGCTCTGTCATCAAGGACTGCATAGACTTGAAGAGGAGTGAGTGGAACGACGGACGCCAAAGGAGACATGACGCCCGTACCGCACCTACCCTCCCTTGGACTTACCTGCTCTGACTGTGGTGGACAGCTCACTATTCCTCACCGATGTCACAAGTGAGGAAACTTCAATTCCCATAGACGACATTGCACACCGGGGTTTGAGCTTCGGATTAAATAGCATATTGCTGGTTAAATCTTTTTTTTTTTGTAAATTAACACTTCACCTTGTCCGATAAGGGCTGTAGAATAAGCACATTAATTTTCTGTATGTTCCTCACCAGTAAAGGGCTCTAATTTAGAGAATAAAGTAGCTGTTTTTAGTGTAGCTGTGTTTAGGACAGCGTGCGTGGATTACGTTCAGTGGACGTGCGCTGTGAACTTGCATCACGATTATTCTACAGTATAGACTTTATTTTTCACAACAACTTGACCACTGGGCTGCATCAGGAATAAAAAAAAATAGACATCAGTGCTGCATTTGCACAGGCTTTGCTCTCTCTCTCACACGCACAGATAATGATTCATGGGGGACTCCCTGGTGTCATGTCACAGCTGAACTAACGCCAGGCGAAGGCTCTGTCATCGAGGACATATATCGAAGTCTTGATATAAAATTTTGGTGAAGAGAATGTGAATGCCTCAGGTTTGAATGTGTAAGTTTGGGAAGTTTTCACAGCTCAACTGTGTGTGTGTGTTTGTGTGTGTGTCTGTGTGTGTGTGTGTGTGTGTGTGTGTGTGTGTTAAATCCAACACAGCTGGAGGACACCGCCACCCAACGCTCCGCCAGGCGAAGGCTCTGTCATCAAGGACTGCATAGACTTGAAGAGGAGTGAGTGGAACGACGGACGCCAAAGGAGACATGACGCCCGTACCGCACCTACCCTCCCTTGGACTTACCTGCTCTGACTGTGGTGGACAGCTCACTATTCCTCACCAATGTCACAAGTGAGGAAACTTCAATTCCCAGAGTCGACATTGCACAAAGGGGGTTGAGCTTCGGATTAAATAGCATATTGCTGGTTAAATCTTTTTTTTTTGTAAATTAACACTTCACCTTGTCCGATAAGGGCTGTAGAATAAGCACATTAATTTTCTGTATATTCCTCACCAGTAAAGGGCTCTAATTTAGAGAATAAAGTAGCTGTTTTTAGTGTAGCTGTGTTTAGGACAGTGTGCGTGGATTACGTTCAGTGGACGTGCGCTGTGAACTTGCATCACGATTATTCTACAGTATAGACTTTATTTTTCACAACAACTTGACCACTGGGCTGCATCAGGAATAAGAAAAAATAGACATCAGTGCTGCATTTGCACAGGCTTTGCTCTCCCTCGCTCTCTCTCACACGCACAGATAATGATTCATGGGGGACTCCCTGGTGTCATGTTACAGCTGACCTATCGCCAGGCGAAGGCTCTGTCATCGAGGACATATATCGAAGTCTTGATATAAAATTTTATTGAAGAGAATGTGAATGCCTCAGGTTTAAATGTGTAAGTTTGGGAAGTTTTCACAGCTCAACTGTGTGTGTGTGTGTGTGTGTGTGTGTGTGTGTGTGTGTGTGTGTGTGTGTGTGTGTGTGTGTGTGTGTGTGTGTGTGTGTGTGTGTGTGTGTGTGTGTGTGTGTGTGTGTGTGTGTGTGTGTGTGTGTGTGTGTTAAATCCAACCCAGCTGGAGGACACCGCCACCCAACGCTCCGCCAGGCGAAGGCTCTGTCATCAAGGACTGCATAGACTTGAAGAGGAGTGAGTGGAACGACGGATGCCAAAGGAGACATGACGCCCGTACCGCACCTACCCTCTCTTGGACTTACCTGCTCTGACTGTGGTGGACAGCTCACTATTCCTCACCAATGTCACAAATGAGGAAACTTCAATTCCCAGAGTCAACATTGCACAAAGGGGGTTGAGCTTCGGATTAAATAGCATATTGCTGGTTAAATCTTTTTTTGTTGTAAATTAACACTTCACCTTGTCCGATAAGGGCTGTAGAATAAGCACAATAATTTTCTGTATATTCCTCACCACTAAAGGGCTCTAATTTAGAGAATAAAGTTGCTGTTTTTAGTGTAGCTGTGTTTAGGACAGCGTGCGTGGATTACATTCAGTGGACGTGCGCTGTGAACTTGCATCAGGAGCATACTACACTTTAGACTTTATTTTTCACAACAACTTGACCACTGGGCTGCATCAGGAATAAAAAAAAATAGACATCAGTGCTGCATTTGCACAGGCTTTGCTCTCTCTCTCACACGCACAGATAATGATTCATGGGGGACTCCCTGGTGTCATGTCACAGCTGAACTAACGCCAGGCGAAGGCTCTGTCATCGAGGACATATATCGAAGTCTTGATATAAAATTTTGGTGAAGAGAATGTGAATGCCTCAGGTTTGAATGTGTAAGTTTGGGAAGTTTTCACAGCTCAACTGTGTGTGTGTGTTTGTGTGTGTGTCTGTGTGTGTGTGTGTGTGTGTGTGTGTGTGTGTTAAATCCAACACAGCTGGAGGACACCGCCACCCAACGCTCCGCCAGGCGAAGGCTCTGTCATCAAGGACTGCATAGACTTGAAGAGGAGTGAGTGGAACGACGGACGCCAAAGGAGACATGACGCCCGTACCGCACCTACCCTCCCTTGGACTTACCTGCTCTGACTGTGGTGGACAGCTCACTATTCCTCACCAATGTCACAAGTGAGGAAACTTCAATTCCCAGAGTCGACATTGCACAAAGGGGGTTGAGCTTCGGATTAAATAGCATATTGCTGGTTAAATCTTTTTTTTTTGTAAATTAACACTTCACCTTGTCCGATAAGGGCTGTAGAATAAGCACATTAATTTTCTGTATATTCCTCACCACTAAAGGGCTCTAATTTAGAGAATAAAGTAGCTGTTTTTAGTGTAGCTGTGTTTAGGACAGTGTACGTGGATTACATTCAGTGGACGTGCGCTGTGAACTTGCATCAGGAGCATACTACACTTTAGACTTTATTTTTCACAACAACTTGACCACTGGGCTGCATCAGGAATAAAAAAAAATAGACATCAGTGCTGCATTTGCACAGGCTTTGCTCTCTCTCTCACACGCACAGATAATGATTCATGGGGGACTCCCTGGTGTCATGTCACAGCTGAACTAACGCCAGGCGAAGGCTCTGTCATCGAGGACATATATCGAAGTCTTGATATAAAATTTTGGTGAAGAGAATGTGAATGCCTCAGGTTTGAATGTGTAATTTTGGGAAGTTTTCACAGCTCAACTGTGTGTGTGTGTGTGTGTGTGTGTGTGTGTGTGTGTGTGTGTGTGTGTGTGTGTGTGTGTGTGTGTGTGTGTGTGTGTGTGTGTGTGTGTGTGTGTGTGTGTGTGTGTGTGTGTGTGTGTGTGTGTGTGTGTTAAATCCAACCCAGCTGGAGGACACCGCCACCCAACGCTCCGCCAGGCGAAGGCTCTGTCATCAAGGACTGCATAGACTTGAAGAGGAGTGAGTGGAACGACGGACGCCAAAGGAGACATGACGCCCGTACCGCACCTACCCTCCCTTGGACTTACCTGCTCTGACTGTGGTGGACAGCTCACTATTCCTCACCGATGTCACAAGTGAGGAAACTTCAATTCCCAGAGACGACATTGCACACCGGGGTTTGAGCTTCGGATTAAATAGCATATTGCTGGTTAAATCTTTTTTTTTTTGTAAATTAACACTTCACCTTGTCCGATAAGGGCTGTAGAATAAGCACATTAATTTTCTGTATGTTCCTCACCAGTAAAGGGCTCTAATTTAGAGAATAAAGTAGCTGTTTTTAGTGTAGCTGTGTTTAGGACAGCGTGCGTGGATTACGTTCAGTGGACGTGCGCTGTGAACTTGCATCACGATTATTCTACAGTATAGACTTTATTTTTCACAACAACTTGACCACTGGGCTGCATCAGGAATAAAAAAAAATAGACATCAGTGCTGCATTTGCACAGGCTTTGCTCTCTCTCTCACACGCACAGATAATGATTCATGGGGGACTCCCTGGTGTCATGTCACAGCTGAACTAACGCCAGGCGAAGGCTCTGTCATCGAGGACATATATCGAAGTCTTGATATAAAATTTTGGTGAAGAGAATGTGAATGCCTCAGGTTTGAATGTGTAAGTTTGGGAAGTTTTCACAGCTCAACTGTGTGTGTGTGTTTGTGTGTGTGTCTGTGTGTGTGTGTGTGTGTGTGTGTGTGTGTGTTAAATCCAACACAGCTGGAGGACACCGCCACCCAACGCTCCGCCAGGCGAAGGCTCTGTCATCAAGGACTGCATAGACTTGAAGAGGAGTGAGTGGAACGACGGACGCCAAAGGAGACATGACGCCCGTACCGCACCTACCCTCCCTTGGACTTACCTGCTCTGACTGTGGTGGACAGCTCACTATTCCTCACCAATGTCACAAGTGAGGAAACTTCAATTCCCAGAGTCGACATTGCACAAAGGGGGTTGAGCTTCGGATTAAATAGCATATTGCTGGTTAAATCTTTTTTTTTGTAAATTAACACTTCACCTTGTCCGATAAGGGCTGTAGAATAAGCACATTAATTTTCTGTTTATTCCTCACCACTAAAGGGCTCTAATTTAGAGAATAAAGTAGCTGTTTTTAGTGTAGCTGTGTTTAGGACAGTGTACGTGGATTACATTCAGTGGACGTGCGCTGTGAACTTGCATCAGGAGCATACTACACTTTAGACTTTATTTTTCACAACAACTTGACCACTGGGCTGCATCAGGAATAAAAAAAAATAGACATCAGTGCTGCATTTGCACAGGCTTTGCTCTCTCTCTCACACGCACAGATAATGATTCATGGGGGACTCCCTGGTGTCATGTCACAGCTGAACTAACGCCAGGCGAAGGCTCTGTCATCGAGGACATATATCGAAGTCTTGATATAAAATTTTGGTGAAGAGAATGTGAATGCCTCAGGTTTGAATGTGTAATTTTGGGAAGTTTTCACAGCTCAACTGTGTGTGTGTGTGTGTGTGTGTGTGTGTGTGTGTGTGTGTGTGTGTGTGTGTGTGTGTGTGTGTGTGTGTGTGTGTGTGTGTGTGTGTGTGTGTGTGTGTGTGTGTGTGTGTGTGTGTGTGTGTGTGTGTGTTAAATCCAACCCAGCTGGAGGACACCGCCACCCAACGCTCCGCCAGGCGAAGGCTCTGTCATCAAGGACTGCATAGACTTGAAGAGGAGTGAGTGGAACGACGGACACCAAAGGAGACATGACGCCCGTACCGCACCTAGCCTCCATTGGACTTACCTGCTCTGACTGTGGTGGACAGCTCACTATTCCTCACCAATGTCACAAATGAGGAAACTTCAATTCCCAGAGTCGACATTGCACAAAGGGGGTTGAGCTTCGGATTGCTGGTTAAATCTTTTTTTGTTGTAAATTAACACTTCACCTTGTCCGATAAGGGCTGTAGAATAAGCACATTAATTTTCTGTATATTCCTCACCACTAAAGGGCTCTAATTTAGAGAATAAAGTAGCTGTTTTTAGTGTAGCTGTGTTTAGGACAGTGTGCGTGGATTACATTCAGTGGACGTGCGCTGTGAACTTGCATCAGGAGCATACTACACTTTAGACTTTATTTTTCACAACAACTTGACCACTGGGCTGCATCAGGAATAAAAAAAAATAGACATCAGTGCTGCATTTGCACAGGCTTTGCTCTCTCTCTCACACGCACAGATAATGATTCATGGGGGACTCCCTGGTGTCATGTTACAGCTGACCTATCGCCAGGCGAAGGCTCTGTCATCGAGGACATATATCGAAGTCTTGATATAAAATTTTATTGAAGAGAATGTGAATGCCTCAGGTTTAAATGTGTAAGTTTGGGAAGTTTTCACAGCTCAACTGTATGTGTGTGTGTGTGTGTGTGTGTGTGTGTGTGTGTGTGTGTGTGTGTGTGTGTGTGTGTGTGTGTGTGTGTGTGTGTGTGTGTGTGTGTGTGTGTGTGTGTGTGTGTGTGTGTGTGTGTGTGTGTGTGTGTGTGTGTGTGTTAAATCCAACCCAGCTGGAGGACACCGCCACCCAACGCTCCGCCAGGCGAAGGCTCTGTCATCAAGGACTGCATAGACTTGAAGAGGAGTGAGTGGAACGACGGACACCAAAGGAGACATGACGCCCGTACCGCACCTAGACTCCCTTGGACTTACCTGCTCTGACTGTGGTGGACAGCTCACTATTCCTCACCAATGTCACAAATGAGGAAACTTCAATTCCCAGAGTCGACATTGCACAAAGGGGGTTGAGCTTCGGATTAAATAGCATATTGCTGGTTAAATCTTTTTTTTTTGTAAATTAACACTTCACCTTGTCCGATAAGGGCTGTAGAATAAGCACATTAATTTTCTGTATATTCCTCACCACTAAAGTGCTCTAATTTAGAGAATAAAGTAGCTGTTTTTAGTGTAGCTGTGTTTAGGACAGTGTGCGTGGATTACATTCAGTGGACGTGCGCTGTGAACTTGCATCAGGAGCATACTACATTTTAGACTTTATTTTTCACAACAACTTGACCACTGGGCTGCATCAGGAATAAAAAAAAATAGACATCAGTGCTGCATTTGCACAGGCTTTGCTCTCTCTCTCACACGCACAGATAATGATTCATGGGGGACTCCCTGGTGTCATGTCACAGCTGAACTAACGCCAGGCGAAGGCTCTGTCATCGAGGACATATATCGAAGTCTTGATATAAAATTTTGGTGAAGAGAATGTGAATGCCTCAGGTTTGAATGTGTAAGTTTGGGAAGTTTTCACAGCTCAACTGTGTGTTTGTGTTTGTGTGTGTGTCTGTGTGTGTGTGTGTGTGTGTGTGTTAAATCCAACACAGCTGGAGGACACCGCCACCCAACGCTCCGCCAGGCGAAGGCTCTGTCATCAAGGACTGCATAGACTTGAAGAGGAGTGAGTGGAACGACAGACGCCAAAGGAGACATGACGCCCGTACCGCACCTACCCTCCCTTGGACTTACCTGCTCTGACTGTGGTGGACAGCTCACTATTCCTCACCAATGTCACAAGTGAGGAAACTTCAATTCCCAGAGACGACATTGCACAAAGGGGGTTCAGCTTCGGATTAAATAGCATATTGCTGGTTAAATCTTTTTTTGTTGTAAATTAACACTTCACCTTGTCCGATAAGGGCTGTAGAATAAGCACATTAATTTTCTGTATATTCCTCACCACTAAAGGGCTCTAATTTAGAGAATAAAGTAGCTGTTTTTAGTGTAGCTGTGTTTAGGACAGTGTGCGTGGATTACATTCAGTGGACGTGCGCTGTGAACTTGCATCAGGAGCATACTACACTTTAGACTTTATTTTTCACAACAACTTGACCACTGGGCTGCATCAGGAATAAAAAAAAATAGACATCAGTGCTGCATTTGCACAGGCTTTGCTCTCTCTCTCACACGCACAGATAATGATTCATGGGGGACTCCCTGGTGTCATGTTACAGCTGACCTATCGCCAGGCGAAGGCTCTGTCATCGAGGACATATATCGAAGTCTTGATATAAAATTTTATTGAAGAGAATGTGAATGCCTCAGGTTTAAATGTGTAAGTTTGGGAAGTTTTCACAGCTCAACTGTATGTGTGTGTGTGTGTGTGTGTGTGTGTGTGTGTGTGTGTGTGTGTGTGTGTGTGTGTGTGTGTGTGTGTGTGTGTGTGTGTGTGTGTGTGTGTGTGTGTGTGTGTGTGTGTGTGTGTGTGTGTGTGTGTGTGTGTGTGTGTGTGTGTGTTAAATCCAACCCAGCTGGAGGACACCGCCACCCAACGCTCCGCCAGGCGAAGGCTCTGTCATCAAGGACTGCATAGACTTGAAGAGGAGTGAGTGGAACGACGGACACCAAAGGAGACATGACGCCCGTACCGCACCTAGACTCCCTTGGACTTACCTGCTCTGACTGTGGTGGACAGCTCACTATTCCTCACCAATGTCACAAATGAGGAAACTTCAATTCCCAGAGTCGACATTGCACAAAGGGGGTTGAGCTTCGGATTAAATAGCATATTGCTGGTTAAATCTTTTTTTTTTGTAAATTAACACTTCACCTTGTCCGATAAGGGCTGTAGAATAAGCACATTAATTTTCTGTATATTCCTCACCACTAAAGTGCTCTAATTTAGAGAATAAAGTAGCTGTTTTTAGTGTAGCTGTGTTTAGGACAGTGTGCGTGGATTACATTCAGTGGACGTGCGCTGTGAACTTGCATCAGGAGCATACTACATTTTAGACTTTATTTTTCACAACAACTTGACCACTGGGCTGCATCAGGAATAAAAAAAAATAGACATCAGTGCTGCCTTTGCACAGGCTTTGCTCTCTCTCTCACACGCACAGATAATGATTCATGGGGGACTCCCTGGTGTCATGTCACAGCTGAACTAACGCCAGGCGAAGGCACTGTCATCGAGGACATATATCGAAGTCTTGATATAAAATTTTGGTGAAGAGAATGTGAATGCCTCAGGTTTGAATGTGTAAGTTTGGGAAGTTTTCACAGCTCAACTGTGTGTTTGTGTTTGTGTGTGTGTCTGTGTGTGTGTGTGTGTGTGTGTGTTAAATCCAACACAGCTGGAGGACACCGCCACCCAACGCTCCGCCAGGCGAAGGCTCTGTCATCAAGGACTGCATAGACTTGAAGAGGAGTGAGTGGAACGACAGACGCCAAAGGAGACATGACGCCCGTACCGCACCTACCCTCCCTTGGACTTACCTGCTCTGACTGTGGTGGACAGCTCACTATTCCTCACCAATGTCACAAGTGAGGAAACTTCAATTCCCAGAGACGACATTGCACAAAGGGGGTTCAGCTTCGGATTAAATAGCATATTGCTGGTTAAATCTTTTTTTTTTGTAAATTAACACTTCACCTTGTCCGATAAGGGCTGTAGAATAAGCACATTAATTTTCTGTATATTCCTCACCACTAAAGGGCTCTAATTTAGAGAATAAAGTAGCTGTTTTTAGTGTAGCTGTGTTTTAGGACAGTGTGCGTGGATTACATTCAGTGGACGTGCGCTGTGAACTTGCATCAGGAGCATACTACACTTTAGACTTTATTTTTCACAACAACTTGACCACTGGGCTGCATCAGGAATAAAAAAAAATAGACATCAGTGCTGCATTTGCACAGGCTTTGCTCTCTCTCTCACACGCACAGATAATGATTCATGGGGGACTCCCTGGTGTCATGTCACAGCTGAACTAACGCCAGGCGAAGGCTCTGTCATCGAGGACATATATCGAAGTCTTGATATAAAATTTTGGTGAAGAGAATGTGAATGCCTCAGGTTTGAATGTGTAAGTTTGGGAAGTTTTCACAGCTCAACTGTGTGTGTGTGTGTGTGTGTGTGTGTGTGTGTGTGTGTGTGTGTGTGTGTGTGTGTGTGTGTGTGTGTGTGTGTGTGTGTGTGTGTGTGTGTGTGTGTGTGTGTGTGTGTGTGTGTGTGTGTGTGTGTGTGTGTGTGTGTGTGTGTGTGTGTGTGTGTGTGTGTGTGTTAAATCCAACCCAGCTGGAGGACACCGCCACCCAACGCTCCGCCAGGTGAAGGCTCTGTCATCAAGGACTGCATAGACTTGAAGAGGAGTGAGTGGAACGACGGACGCCAAAGGAGACATGACGCCCGTACCGCACCTACCCTCCCTTGGACTTACCTGCTCTGACTGTGGTGGACAGCTCACTATTCCTCACCGATGTCACAAGTGAGGAAACTTCAATTCCCAGAGACGACATTGCACACCGGGGTTTGAGCTTCGGATTAAATAGCATATTGCTGGTTAAATCTTTTTTTGTTGTAAATTAACACTTCACCTTGTCCGATAAGGGCTGTAGAATAAGCACATTAATTTTCTGTATGTTCCTCACCAGTAAAGGGCTCTAATTTAGAGAATAAAGTAGCTGTTTTTAGTGTAGCTGTGTTTAGGACAGCGTGCGTGGATTACGTTCAGTGGACGTGCGCTGTGAACTTGCATCACGATTATTCTACAGTATAGACTTTATTTTTCACAACAACTTGACCACTGGGCTGCATCAGGAATAAAAAAAAATAGACATCAGTGCTGCATTTGCACAGGCTTTGCTCTCTCTCTCACACGCACAGATAATGATTCATGGGGGACTCCCTGGTGTCATGTCACAGCTGAACTAACGCCAGGCGAAGGCTCTGTCATCGAGGACATATATCGAAGTCTTGATATAAAATTTTGGTGAAGAGAATGTGAATGCCTCAGGTTTGAATGTGTAAGTTTGGGAAGTTTTCACAGCTCAACTGTGTGTGTGTGTTTGTGTGTGTGTCTGTGTGTGTGTGTGTGTGTGTGTGTGTGTGTGTTAAATCCAACACAGCTGGAGGACACCGCCACCCAACGCTCCGCCAGGCGAAGGCTCTGTCATCAAGGACTGCATAGACTTGAAGAGGAGTGAGTGGAACGACGGACGCCAAAGGAGACATGACGCCCGTACCGCACCTACCCTCCCTTGGACTTACCTGCTCTGACTGTGGTGGACAGCTCACTATTCCTCACCAATGTCACAAGTGAGGAAACTTCAATTCCCAGAGTCGACATTGCACAAAGGGGGTTGAGCTTCGGATTAAATAGCATATTGCTGGTTAAATCTTTTTTTTTGTAAATTAACACTTCACCTTGTCCGATAAGGGCTGTAGAATAAGCACATTAATTTTCTGTATATTCCTCACCACTAAAGGGCTCTAATTTAGAGAATAAAGTAGCTGTTTTTAGTGTAGCTGTGTTTAGGACAGTGTACGTGGATTACATTCAGTGGACGTGCGCTGTGAACTTGCATCAGGAGCATACTACACTTTAGACTTTATTTTTCACAACAACTTGACCACTGGGCTGCATCAGGAATAAAAAAAAATAGACATCAGTGCTGCATTTGCACAGGCTTTGCTCTCTCTCTCACACGCACAGATAATGATTCATGGGGGACTCCCTGGTGTCATGTCACAGCTGAACTAACGCCAGGCGAAGGCTCTGTCATCGAGGACATATATCGAAGTCTTGATATAAAATTTTGGTGAAGAGAATGTGAATGCCTCAGGTTTGAATGTGTAAGTTTGGGAAGTTTTCACAGCTCAACTGTGTGTGTGTGTGTGTGTGTGTGTGTGTGTGTGTGTGTGTGTGTGTGTGTGTGTGTGTGTGTGTGTGTGTGTGTGTGTGTGTGTGTGTGTGTGTGTGTGTGTGTGTGTGTGTGTGTGTGTGTGTGTGTGTGTGTGTGTGTGTTAAATCCAACCCAGCTGGAGGACACCGCCACCCAACGCTCCGCCAGGCGAAGGCTCTGTCATCAAGGACTGCATAGACTTGAAGAGGAGTGAGTGGAACGACGGACACCAAAGGAGACATGACGCCCGTACCGCACCTAGCCTCCATTGGACTTACCTGCTCTGACTGTGGTGGACAGCTCACTATTCCTCACCAATGTCACAAATGAGGAAACTTCAATTCCCAGAGTCGACATTGCACAAAGGGGGTTGAGCTTCGGATTGCTGGTTAAATCTTTTTTTGTTGTAAATTAACACTTCACCTTGTCCGATAAGGGCTGTAGAATAAGCACATTAATTTTCTGTATATTCCTCACCACTAAAGGGCTCTAATTTAGAGAATAAAGTAGCTGTTTTTAGTGTAGCTGTGTTTAGGACAGTGTGCGTGGATTACATTCAGTGGACGTGCGCTGTGAACTTGCATCAGGAGCATACTACATTTTAGACTTTATTTTTCACAACAACTTGACCACTGGGCTGCATCAGGAATAAAAAAAAATAGACATCAGTGCTGCATTTGCACAGGCTTTGCTCTCTCTCTCACACGCACAGATAATGATTCATGGGGGACTCCCTGGTGTCATGTCACAGCTGAACTAACGCCAGGCGAAGGCTCTGTCATCGAGGACATATATCGAAGTCTTGATATAAAATTTTGGTGAAGAGAATGTGAATGCCTCAGGTTTGAATGTGTAAGTTTGGGAAGTTTTCACAGCTCAACTGTGTGTTTGTGTTTGTGTGTGTGTCTGTGTGTGTGTGTGTGTGTGTGTGTTAAATCCAACACAGCTGGAGGACACCGCCACCCAACGCTCCGCCAGGCGAAGGCTCTGTCATCAAGGACTGCATAGACTTGAAGAGGAGTGAGTGGAACGACAGACGCCAAAGGAGACATGACGCCCGTACCGCACCTACCCTCCCTTGGACTTACCTGCTCTGACTGTGGTGGACAGCTCACTATTCCTCACCAATGTCACAAGTGAGGAAACTTCAATTCCCAGAGACGACATTGCACAAAGGGGGTTCAGCTTCGGATTAAATAGCATATTGCTGGTTAAATCTTTTTTTGTTGTAAATTAACACTTCACCTTGTCCGATAAGGGCTGTAGAATAAGCACATTAATTTTCTGTATATTCCTCACCACTAAAGGGCTCTAATTTAGAGAATAAAGTAGCTGTTTTTAGTGTAGCTGTGTTTAGGACAGTGTGCGTGGATTACATTCAGTGGACGTGCGCTGTGAACTTGCATCAGGAGCATACTACACTTTAGACTTTATTTTTCACAACAACTTGACCACTGGGCTGCATCAGGAATAAAAAAAAATAGACATCAGTGCTGCATTTGCACAGGCTTTGCTCTCTCTCTCACACGCACAGATAATGATTCATGGGGGACTCCCTGGTGTCATGTCACAGCTGAACTAACGCCAGGCGAAGGCTCTGTCATCGAGGACATATATCGAAGTCTTGATATAAAATTTTGGTGAAGAGAATGTGAATGCCTCAGGTTTGAATGTGTAAGTTTGGGAAGTTTTCACAGCTCAACTGTGTGTGTGTGTGTGTGTGTGTGTGTGTGTGTGTGTGTGTGTGTGTGTGTGTGTGTGTGTGTGTGTGTGTGTGTGTGTGTGTGTGTGTGTGTGTGTGTGTGTGTGTGTGTGTGTGTGTGTGTGTGTGTGTGTGTGTGTGTGTTAAATCCAACCCAGCTGGAGGACACCGCCACCCAACGCTCCGCCAGGCGAAGGCTCTGTCATCAAGGACTGCATAGACTTGAAGAGGAGTGAGTGGAACGACGGACGCCAAAGGAGACATGACGCCCGTACCGCACCTACCCTCCCTTGGACTTACCTGCTCTGACTGTGGTGGACAGCTCACTATTCCTCACCGATGTCACAAGTGAGGAAACTTCAATTCCCAGAGACGACATTGCACACCGGGGTTTGAGCTTCGGATTAAATAGCATATTGCTGGTTAAATCTTTTTTTGTTGTAAATTAACACTTCACCTTGTCCGATAAGGGCTGTAGAATAAGCACATTAATTTTCTGTATATTCCTCACCACTAAAGGGCTCTAATTTAGAGAATAAAGTAGCTGTTTTTAGTGTAGCTGTGTTTAGGACAGTGTGCGTGGATTACATTCAGTGGACGTGCGCTGTGAACTTGCATCAGGAGCATACTACACTTTAGACTTTATTTTTCACAACAACTTGACCACTGGGCTGCATCAGGAATAAAAAAAAATAGACATCAGTGCTGCATTTGCACAGGCTTTGCTCTCTCTCTCACACGCACAGATAATGATTCATGGGGGACTCCCTGGTGTCATGTTACAGCTGACCTATCGCCAGGCGAAGGCTCTGTCATCGAGGACATATATCGAAGTCTTGATATAAAATTTTATTGAAGAGAATGTGAATGCCTCAGGTTTAAATGTGTAAGTTTGGGAAGTTTTCACAGCTCAACTGTATGTGTGTGTGTGTGTGTGTGTGTGTGTGTGTGTGTGTGTGTGTGTGTGTGTGTGTGTGTGTGTGTGTGTGTGTGTGTGTGTGTGTGTGTGTGTGTGTGTGTGTGTGTGTGTGTGTGTGTGTGTGTGTGTGTGTGTGTGTGTGTGTGTTAAATCCAACCCAGCTGGAGGACACCGCCACCCAACGCTCCGCCAGGCGAAGGCTCTGTCATCAAGGACTGCATAGACTTGAAGAGGAGTGAGTGGAACGACGGACACCAAAGGAGACATGACGCCCGTACCGCACCTAGACTCCCTTGGACTTACCTGCTCTGACTGTGGTGGACAGCTCACTATTCCTCACCAATGTCACAAATGAGGAAACTTCAATTCCCAGAGTCGACATTGCACAAAGGGGGTTGAGCTTCGGATTAAATAGCATATTGCTGGTTAAATCTTTTTTTTTTGTAAATTAACACTTCACCTTGTCCGATAAGGGCTGTAGAATAAGCACATTAATTTTCTGTATATTCCTCACCACTAAAGTGCTCTAATTTAGAGAATAAAGTAGCTGTTTTTAGTGTAGCTGTGTTTAGGACAGTGTGCGTGGATTACATTCAGTGGACGTGCGCTGTGAACTTGCATCAGGAGCATACTACATTTTAGACTTTATTTTTCACAACAACTTGACCACTGGGCTGCATCAGGAATAAAAAAAAATAGACATCAGTGCTGCCTTTGCACAGGCTTTGCTCTCTCTCTCACACGCACAGATAATGATTCATGGGGGACTCCCTGGTGTCATGTCACAGCTGAACTAACGCCAGGCGAAGGCACTGTCATCGAGGACATATATCGAAGTCTTGATATAAAATTTTGGTGAAGAGAATGTGAATGCCTCAGGTTTGAATGTGTAAGTTTGGGAAGTTTTCACAGCTCAACTGTGTGTTTGTGTTTGTGTGTGTGTCTGTGTGTGTGTGTGTGTGTGTGTGTTAAATCCAACACAGCTGGAGGACACCGCCACCCAACGCTCCGCCAGGCGAAGGCTCTGTCATCAAGGACTGCATAGACTTGAAGAGGAGTGAGTGGAACGACAGACGCCAAAGGAGACATGACGCCCGTACCGCACCTACCCTCCCTTGGACTTACCTGCTCTGACTGTGGTGGACAGCTCACTATTCCTCACCAATGTCACAAGTGAGGAAACTTCAATTCCCAGAGACGACATTGCACAAAGGGGGTTCAGCTTCGGATTAAATAGCATATTGCTGGTTAAATCTTTTTATTTTGTAAATTAACACTTCACCTTGTCCGATAAGGGCTGTAGAATAAGCACATTAATTTTCTGTATATTCCTCACCACTAAAGGGCTCTAATTTAGAGAATAAAGTAGCTGTTTTTAGTGTAGCTGTGTTTTAGGACAGTGTGCGTGGATTACATTCAGTGGACGTGCGCTGTGAACTTGCATCAGGAGCATACTACACTTTAGACTTTATTTTTCACAACAACTTGACCACTGGGCTGCATCAGGAATAAAAAAAAATAGACATCAGTGCTGCATTTGCACAGGCTTTGCTCTCTCTCTCACACGCACAGATAATGATTCATGGGGGACTCCCTGGTGTCATGTCACAGCTGAACTAACGCCAGGCGAAGGCTCTGTCATCGAGGACATATATCGAAGTCTTGATATAAAATTTTGGTGAAGAGAATGTGAATGCCTCAGGTTTGAATGTGTAAGTTTGGGAAGTTTTCACAGCTCAACTGTGTGTGTGTGTGTGTGTGTGTGTGTGTGTGTGTGTGTGTGTGTGTGTGTGTGTGTGTGTGTGTGTGTGTGTGTGTGTGTGTGTGTGTGTGTGTGTGTGTGTGTGTGTGTGTGTGTGTGTGTGTGTGTGTGTGTGTGTGTGTGTGTGTGTGTGTGTGTGTTAAATCCAACCCAGCTGGAGGACACCGCCACCCAACGCTCCGCCAGGTGAAGGCTCTGTCATCAAGGACTGCATAGACTTGAAGAGGAGTGAGTGGAACGACGGACGCCAAAGGAGACATGACGCCCGTACCGCACCTACCCTCCCTTGGACTTACCTGCTCTGACTGTGGTGGACAGCTCACTATTCCTCACCGATGTCACAAGTGAGGAAACTTCAATTCCCAGAGACGACATTGCACACCGGGGTTTGAGCTTCGGATTAAATAGCATATTGCTGGTTAAATCTTTTTTTGTTGTAAATTAACACTTCACCTTGTCCGATAAGGGCTGTAGAATAAGCACATTAATTTTCTGTATGTTCCTCACCAGTAAAGGGCTCTAATTTAGAGAATAAAGTAGCTGTTTTTAGTGTAGCTGTGTTTAGGACAGCGTGCGTGGATTACGTTCAGTGGACGTGCGCTGTGAACTTGCATCACGATTATTCTACAGTATAGACTTTATTTTTCACAACAACTTGACCACTGGGCTGCATCAGGAATAAAAAAAAATAGACATCAGTGCTGCATTTGCACAGGCTTTGCTCTCTCTCTCACACGCACAGATAATGATTCATGGGGGACTCCCTGGTGTCATGTCACAGCTGAACTAACGCCAGGCGAAGGCTCTGTCATCGAGGACATATATCGAAGTCTTGATATAAAATTTTGGTGAAGAGAATGTGAATGCCTCAGGTTTGAATGTGTAAGTTTGGGAAGTTTTCACAGCTCAACTGTGTGTGTGTGTTTGTGTGTGTGTCTGTGTGTGTGTGTGTGTGTGTGTGTGTGTGTGTGTGTTAAATCCAACACAGCTGGAGGACACCGCCACCCAACGCTCCGCCAGGCGAAGGCTCTGTCATCAAGGACTGCATAGACTTGAAGAGGAGTGAGTGGAACGACGGACGCCAAAGGAGACATGACGCCCGTACCGCACCTACCCTCCCTTGGACTTACCTGCTCTGACTGTGGTGGACAGCTCACTATTCCTCACCAATGTCACAAGTGAGGAAACTTCAATTCCCAGAGTCGACATTGCACAAAGGGGGTTGAGCTTCGGATTAAATAGCATATTGCTGGTTAAATCTTTTTTTTTGTAAATTAACACTTCACCTTGTCCGATAAGGGCTGTAGAATAAGCACATTAATTTTCTGTATATTCCTCACCACTAAAGGGCTCTAATTTAGAGAATAAAGTAGCTGTTTTTAGTGTAGCTGTGTTTAGGACAGTGTACGTGGATTACATTCAGTGGACGTGCGCTGTGAACTTGCATCAGGAGCATACTACACTTTAGACTTTATTTTTCACAACAACTTGACCACTGGGCTGCATCAGGAATAAAAAAAAATAGACATCAGTGCTGCATTTGCACAGGCTTTGCTCTCTCTCTCACACGCACAGATAATGATTCATGGGGGACTCCCTGGTGTCATGTCACAGCTGAACTAACGCCAGGCGAAGGCTCTGTCATCGAGGACATATATCGAAGTCTTGATATAAAATTTTGGTGAAGAGAATGTGAATGCCTCAGGTTTGAATGTGTAAGTTTGGGAAGTTTTCACAGCTCAACTGTGTGTGTGTGTGTGTGTGTGTGTGTGTGTGTGTGTGTGTGTGTGTGTGTGTGTGTGTGTGTGTGTGTGTGTGTGTGTGTGTGTGTGTGTGTGTGTGTGTGTGTGTGTGTGTGTGTGTGTGTGTGTGTGTGTGTGTGTGTGTGTGTGTGTGTGTGTGTGTGTGTGTTAAATCCAACCCAGCTGGAGGACACCGCCACCCAACGCTCCGCCAGGCGAAGGCTCTGTCATCAAGGACTGCATAGACTTGAAGAGGAGTGAGTGGAACGACGGACACCAAAGGAGACATGACGCCCGTACCGCACCTAGCCTCCATTGGACTTACCTGCTCTGACTGTGGTGGACAGCTCACTATTCCTCACCAATGTCACAAATGAGGAAACTTCAATTCCCAGAGTCGACATTGCACAAAGGGGGTTGAGCTTCGGATTGCTGGTTAAATCTTTTTTTGTTGTAAATTAACACTTCACCTTGTCCGATAAGGGCTGTAGAATAAGCACATTAATTTTCTGTATATTCCTCACCACTAAAGGGCTCTAATTTAGAGAATAAAGTAGCTGTTTTTAGTGTAGCTGTGTTTAGGACAGTGTGCGTGGATTACATTCAGTGGACGTGCGCTGTGAACTTGCATCAGGAGCATACTACACTTTAGACTTTATTTTTCACAACAACTTGACCACTGGGCTGCATCAGGAATAAAAAAAAATAGACATCAGTGCTGCATTTGCACAGGCTTTGCTCTCTCTCTCACACGCACAGATAATGATTCATGGGGGACTCCCTGGTGTCATGTTACAGCTGACCTATCGCCAGGCGAAGGCTCTGTCATCGAGGACATATATCGAAGTCTTGATATAAAATTTTATTGAAGAGAATGTGAATGCCTCAGGTTTAAATGTGTAAGTTTGGGAAGTTTTCACAGCTCAACTGTATGTGTGTGTGTGTGTGTGTGTGTGTGTGTGTGTGTGTGTGTGTGTGTGTGTGTGTGTGTGTGTGTGTGTGTGTGTGTGTGTGTGTGTGTGTGTGTGTGTGTGTGTGTGTGTGTGTGTTAAATCCAACCCAGCTGGAGGACACCGCCACCCAACGCTCCGCCAGGCGAAGGCTCTGTCATCAAGGACTGCATAGACTTGAAGAGGAGTGAGTGGAACGACGGACACCAAAGGAGACATGACGCCCGTACCGCACCTAGACTCCCTTGGACTTACCTGCTCTGACTGTGGTGGACAGCTCACTATTCCTCACCAATGTCACAAATGAGGAAACTTCAATTCCCAGAGTCGACATTGCACAAAGGGGGTTGAGCTTCGGATTAAATAGCATATTGCTGGTTAAATCTTTTTTTTTTGTAAATTAACACTTCACCTTGTCCGATAAGTGCTGTAGAATAAGCACATTAATTTTCTGTATATTCCTCACCACTAAAGTGCTCTAATTTAGAGAATAAAGTAGCTGTTTTTAGTGTAGCTGTGTTTAGGACAGTGTGCGTGGATTACATTCAGTGGACGTGCGCTGTGAACTTGCATCAGGAGCATACTACATTTTAGACTTTATTTTTCACAACAACTTGACCACTGGGCTGCATCAGGAATAAAAAAAAATAGACATCAGTGCTGCATTTGCACAGGCTTTGCTCTCTCTCTCACACGCACAGATAATGATTCATGGGGGACTCCCTGGTGTCATGTCACAGCTGAACTAACGCCAGGCGAAGGCTCTGTCATCGAGGACATATATCGAAGTCTTGATATAAAATTTTGGTGAAGAGAATGTGAATGCCTCAGGTTTGAATGTGTAAGTTTGGGAAGTTTTCACAGCTCAACTGTGTGTTTGTGTTTGTGTGTGTGTCTGTGTGTGTGTGTGTGTGTGTGTGTTAAATCCAACACAGCTGGAGGACACCGCCACCCAACGCTCCGCCAGGCGAAGGCTCTGTCATCAAGGACTGCATAGACTTGAAGAGGAGTGAGTGGAACGACAGACGCCAAAGGAGACATGACGCCCGTACCGCACCTACCCTCCCTTGGACTTACCTGCTCTGACTGTGGTGGACAGCTCACTATTCCTCACCAATGTCACAAGTGAGGAAACTTCAATTCCCAGAGACGACATTGCACAAAGGGGGTTCAGCTTCGGATTAAATAGCATATTGCTGGTTAAATCTTTTTTTTTTGTAAATTAACACTTCACCTTGTCCGATAAGGGCTGTAGAATAAGCACATTAATTTTCTGTATATTCCTCACCACTAAAGGGCTCTAATTTAGAGAATAAAGTAGCTGTTTTTAGTGTAGCTGTGTTTAGGACAGTGTGCGTGGATTACATTCAGTGGACGTGCGCTGTGAACTTGCATCAGGAGCATACTACACTTTAGACTTTATTTTTCACAACAACTTGACCACTGGGCTGCATCAGGAATAAAAAAAAATAGACATCAGTGCTGCATTTGCACAGGCTTTGCTCTCTCTCTCACACGCACAGATAATGATTCATGGGGGACTCCCTGGTGTCATGTCACAGCTGAACTAACGCCAGGCGAAGGCTCTGTCATCGAGGACATATATCGAAGTCTTGATATAAAATTTTGGTGAAGAGAATGTGAATGCCTCAGGTTTGAATGTGTAAGTTTGGGAAGTTTTCACAGCTCAACTGTGTGTGTGTGTGTGTGTGTGTGTGTGTGTGTGTGTGTGTGTGTGTGTGTGTGTGTGTGTGTGTGTGTGTGTGTGTGTGTGTGTGTGTGTGTGTGTGTGTGTGTGTGTGTGTGTGTGTGTGTGTGTGTGTGTGTGTTAAATCCAACCCAGCTGGAGGACACCGCCACCCAACGCTCCGCCAGGCGAAGGCTCTGTCATCAAGGACTGCATAGACTTGAAGAGGAGTGAGTGGAACGACGGACGCCAAAGGAGACATGACGCCCGTACCGCACCTACCCTCCCTTGGACTTACCTGCTCTGACTGTGGTGGACAGCTCACTATTCCTCACCGATGTCACAAGTGAGGAAACTTCAATTCCCAGAGACGACATTGCACACCGGGGTTTGAGCTTCGGATTAAATAGCATATTGCTGGTTAAATCTTTTTTTTTTGTAAATTAACACTTCACCTTGTCCGATAAGGGCTGTAGAATAAGCACATTAATTTTCTGTATATTCCTCACCACTAAAGGGCTCTAATTTAGAGAATAAAGTAGCTGTTTTTAGTGTAGCTGTGTTTAGGACAGTGTGCGTGGATTACATTCAGTGGACGTGCGCTGTGAACTTGCATCAGGAGCATACTACACTTTAGACTTTATTTTTCACAACAACTTGACCACTGGGCTGCATCAGGAATAAAAAAAAATAGACATCAGTGCTGCATTTGCACAGGCTTTGCTCTCTCTCTCACACGCACAGATAATGATTCATGGGGGACTCCCTGGTGTCATGTCACAGCTGAACTAACGCCAGGCGAAGGCTCTGTCATCGAGGACATATATCGAAGTCTTGATATAAAATTTTGGTGAAGAGAATGTGAATGCCTCAGGTTTGAATGTGTAAGTTTGGGAAGTTTTCACAGCTCAACTGTGTGTGTGTGTGTGTGTGTGTGTGTGTGTGTGTGTGTGTGTGTGTGTGTGTGTGTGTGTGTGTGTGTGTGTGTGTGTGTGTGTGTGTGTGTGTGTGTGTGTGTGTGTGTGTGTGTGTGTGTGTGTGTGTGTTAAATCCAACCCAGCTGGAGGACACCGCCACCCAACGCTCCGCCAGGCGAAGGCTCTGTCATCAAGGACTGCATAGACTTGAAGAGGAGTGAGTGGAACGACGGACGCCAAAGGAGACATGACGCCCGTACCGCACCTACCCTCCCTTGGACTTACCTGCTCTGACTGTGGTGGACAGCTCACTATTCCTCACCGATGTCACAAGTGAGGAAACTTCAATTCCCAGAGACGACATTGCACACCGGGGTTTGAGCTTCGGATTAAATAGCATATTGCTGGTTAAATCTTTTTTTTTTTGTAAATTAACACTTCACCTTGTCCGATAAGGGCTGTAGAATAAGCACATTAATTTTCTGTATGTTCCTCACCAGTAAAGGGCTCTAATTTAGAGAATAAAGTAGCTGTTTTTAGTGTAGCTGTGTTTAGGACAGCGTGCGTGGATTACGTTCAGTGGACGTGCGCTGTGAACTTGCATCACGATTATTCTACAGTATAGACTTTATTTTTCACAACAACTTGACCACTGGGCTGCATCAGGAATAAAAAAAAATAGACATCAGTGCTGCATTTGCACAGGCTTTGCTCTCTCTCTCACACGCACAGATAATGATTCATGGGGGACTCCCTGGTGTCATGTCACAGCTGAACTAACGCCAGGCGAAGGCTCTGTCATCGAGGACATATATCGAAGTCTTGATATAAAATTTTGGTGAAGAGAATGTGAATGCCTCAGGTTTGAATGTGTAAGTTTGGGAAGTTTTCACAGCTCAACTGTGTGTGTGTGTTTGTGTGTGTGTCTGTGTGTGTGTGTGTGTGTGTGTGTGTGTGTTAAATCCAACACAGCTGGAGGACACCGCCACCCAACGCTCCGCCAGGCGAAGGCTCTGTCATCAAGGACTGCATAGACTTGAAGAGGAGTGAGTGGAACGACGGACGCCAAAGGAGACATGACGCCCGTACCGCACCTACCCTCCCTTGGACTTACCTGCTCTGACTGTGGTGGACAGCTCACTATTCCTCACCAATGTCACAAGTGAGGAAACTTCAATTCCCAGAGTCGACATTGCACAAAGGGGGTTGAGCTTCGGATTAAATAGCATATTGCTGGTTAAATCTTTTTTTTTGTAAATTAACACTTCACCTTGTCCGATAAGGGCTGTAGAATAAGCACATTAATTTTCTGTATATTCCTCACCACTAAAGGGCTCTAATTTAGAGAATAAAGTAGCTGTTTTTAGTGTAGCTGTGTTTAGGACAGTGTACGTGGATTACATTCAGTGGACGTGCGCTGTGAACTTGCATCAGGAGCATACTACACTTTAGACTTTATTTTTCACAACAACTTGACCACTGGGCTGCATCAGGAATAAAAAAAAATAGACATCAGTGCTGCATTTGCACAGGCTTTGCTCTCTCTCTCACACGCACAGATAATGATTCATGGGGGACTCCCTGGTGTCATGTCACAGCTGAACTAACGCCAGGCGAAGGCTCTGTCATCGAGGACATATATCGAAGTCTTGATATAAAATTTTGGTGAAGAGAATGTGAATGCCTCAGGTTTGAATGTGTAATTTTGGGAAGTTTTCACAGCTCAACTGTGTGTGTGTGTGTGTGTGTGTGTGTGTGTGTGTGTGTGTGTGTGTGTGTGTGTGTGTGTGTGTGTGTGTGTGTGTGTGTGTGTGTGTGTGTGTGTGTGTGTGTGTGTGTGTGTGTGTGTGTGTGTGTGTGTGTGTGTGTGTGTGTGTGTGTTAAATCCAACCCAGCTGGAGGACACCGCCACCCAACGCTCCGCCAGGCGAAGGCTCTGTCATCAAGGACTGCATAGACTTGAAGAGGAGTGAGTGGAACGACGGACACCAAAGGAGACATGACGCCCGTACCGCACCTAGCCTCCATTGGACTTACCTGCTCTGACTGTGGTGGACAGCTCACTATTCCTCACCAATGTCACAAATGAGGAAACTTCAATTCCCAGAGTCGACATTGCACAAAGGGGGTTGAGCTTCGGATTGCTGGTTAAATCTTTTTTTGTTGTAAATTAACACTTCACCTTGTCCGATAAGGGCTGTAGAATAAGCACATTAATTTTCTGTATATTCCTCACCACTAAAGTGCTCTAATTTAGAGAATAAAGTAGCTGTTTTTAGTGTAGCTGTGTTTAGGACAGTGTGCGTGGATTACATTCAGTGGACGTGCGCTGTGAACTTGCATCAGGAGCATACTACATTTTAGACTTTATTTTTCACAACAACTTGACCACTGGGCTGCATCAGGAATAAAAAAAAATAGACATCAGTGCTGCATTTGCACAGGCTTTGCTCTCTCTCTCACACGCACAGATAATGATTCATGGGGGACTCCCTGGTGTCATGTCACAGCTGAACTAACGCCAGGCGAAGGCTCTGTCATCGAGGACATATATCGAAGTCTTGATATAAAATTTTGGTGAAGAGAATGTGAATGCCTCAGGTTTGAATGTGTAAGTTTGGGAAGTTTTCACAGCTCAACTGTGTGTTTGTGTTTGTGTGTGTGTCTGTGTGTGTGTGTGTGTGTGTGTGTTAAATCCAACACAGCTGGAGGACACCGCCACCCAACGCTCCGCCAGGCGAAGGCTCTGTCATCAAGGACTGCATAGACTTGAAGAGGAGTGAGTGGAACGACAGACGCCAAAGGAGACATGACGCCCGTACCGCACCTACCCTCCCTTGGACTTACCTGCTCTGACTGTGGTGGACAGCTCACTATTCCTCACCAATGTCACAAGTGAGGAAACTTCAATTCCCAGAGACGACATTGCACAAAGGGGGTTCAGCTTCGGATTAAATAGCATATTGCTGGTTAAATCTTTTTTTTTTGTAAATTAACACTTCACCTTGTCCGATAAGGGCTGTAGAATAAGCACATTAATTTTCTGTATATTCCTCACCACTAAAGGGCTCTAATTTAGAGAATAAAGTAGCTGTTTTTAGTGTAGCTGTGTTTAGGACAGTGTGCGTGGATTACATTCAGTGGACGTGCGCTGTGAACTTGCATCAGGAGCATACTACACTTTAGACTTTATTTTTCACAACAACTTGACCACTGGGCTGCATCAGGAATAAAAAAAAATAGACATCAGTGCTGCATTTGCACAGGCTTTGCTCTCTCTCTCACACGCACAGATAATGATTCATGGGGGACTCCCTGGTGTCATGTCACAGCTGAACTAACGCCAGGCGAAGGCTCTGTCATCGAGGACATATATCGAAGTCTTGATATAAAATTTTGGTGAAGAGAATGTGAATGCCTCAGGTTTGAATGTGTAAGTTTGGGAAGTTTTCACAGCTCAACTGTGTGTGTGTGTGTGTGTGTGTGTGTGTGTGTGTGTGTGTGTGTGTGTGTGTGTGTGTGTGTGTGTGTGTGTGTGTGTGTGTGTGTGTGTGTGTGTGTGTGTGTGTGTGTGTGTGTGTGTGTGTGTGTGTGTGTGTGTGTGTTAAATCCAACCCAGCTGGAGGACACCGCCACCCAACGCTCCGCCAGGCGAAGGCTCTGTCATCAAGGACTGCATAGACTTGAAGAGGAGTGAGTGGAACGACGGACGCCAAAGGAGACATGACGCCCGTACCGCACCTACCCTCCCTTGGACTTACCTGCTCTGACTGTGGTGGACAGCTCACTATTCCTCACCGATGTCACAAGTGAGGAAACTTCAATTCCCAGAGACGACATTGCACACCGGGGTTTGAGCTTCGGATTAAATAGCATATTGCTGGTTAAATCTTTTTTTTTTGTAAATTAACACTTCACCTTGTCCGATAAGGGCTGTAGAATAAGCACATTAATTTTCTGTATATTCCTCACCACTAAAGGGCTCTAATTTAGAGAATAAAGTAGCTGTTTTTAGTGTAGCTGTGTTTAGGACAGTGTGCGTGGATTACATTCAGTGGACGTGCGCTGTGAACTTGCATCAGGAGCATACTACACTTTAGACTTTATTTTTCACAACAACTTGACCACTGGGCTGCATCAGGAATAAAAAAAAATAGACATCAGTGCTGCATTTGCACAGGCTTTGCTCTCTCTCTCACACGCACAGATAATGATTCATGGGGGACTCCCTGGTGTCATGTCACAGCTGAACTAACGCCAGGCGAAGGCTCTGTCATCGAGGACATATATCGAAGTCTTGATATAAAATTTTGGTGAAGAGAATGTGAATGCCTCAGGTTTGAATGTGTAAGTTTGGGAAGTTTTCACAGCTCAACTGTGTGTGTGTGTGTGTGTGTGTGTGTGTGTGTGTGTGTGTGTGTGTGTGTGTGTGTGTGTGTGTGTGTGTGTGTGTGTGTGTGTGTGTGTGTGTGTGTGTGTGTGTGTGTGTGTGTGTGTGTGTGTTAAATCCAACCCAGCTGGAGGACACCGCCACCCAACGCTCCGCCAGGCGAAGGCTCTGTCATCAAGGACTGCATAGACTTGAAGAGGAGTGAGTGGAACGACGGACGCCAAAGGAGACATGACGCCCGTACCGCACCTACCCTCCCTTGGACTTACCTGCTCTGACTGTGGTGGACAGCTCACTATTCCTCACCGATGTCACAAGTGAGGAAACTTCAATTCCCAGAGACGACATTGCACACCGGGGTTTGAGCTTCGGATTAAATAGCATATTGCTGGTTAAATCTTTTTTTTTTGTAAATTAACACTTCACCTTGTCCGATAAGGGCTGTAGAATAAGCACATTAATTTTCTGTATATTCCTCACCACTAAAGTGCTCTAATTTAGAGAATAAAGTAGCTGTTTTTAGTGTAGCTGTGTTTAGGACAGTGTGCGTGGATTACATTCAGTGGACGTGCGCTGTGAACTTGCATCACGATTATTCTACAGTATAGACTTTATTTTTCACAACAACTTGACCTCTGGGCTGCATCAGGAATAGGAAAAAATAGACATCAGTGCTGCATTTGCACAGGCTTTGCTCTCCCTCGCTCTCTCTCACACGCACAGATAATGATTCATGGGGGACTCCCTGGTGTCATGTTACAGCTGACCTATCGCCAGGCGAAGGCTCTGTCATCGAGGACATATATCGAAGTCTTGATATAAAATTTTATTGAAGAGAATGTGAATGCCTCAGGTTTAAATGTGTAAGTTTGGGAAGTTTTCACAGCTCAACTGTGTGTGTGTGTGTGTGTGTGTGTGTGTGTGTGTGTGTGTGTGTGTGTGTGTGTGTGTGTGTGTGTGTGTGTGTGTGTGTGTGTGTGTGTGTGTGTGTGTGTGTGTGTGTGTGTGTGTGTGTGTGTGTGTGTGTGTTAAATCCAACCCAGCTGGAGGACACCGCCACCCAACGCTCCGCCAGGCGAAGGCTCTGTCATCAAGGACTGCATAGACTTGAAGAGGAGTGAGTGGAACGACGGACACCAAAGGAGACATGACGCCCGTACCGCACCTAGACTCCCTTGGACTTACCTGCTCTGACTGTGGTGGACAGCTCACTATTCCTCACCAATGTCACAAATGAGGAAACTTCAATTCCCAGAGTCGACATTGCACAAAGGGGGTTGAGCTTCGGATTAAATAGCATATTGCTGGTTAAATCTTTTTTTTTTGTAAATTAACACTTCACCTTGTCCGATAAGGGCTGTAGAATAAGCACATTAATTTTCTGTATATTCCTCACCACTAAAGTGCTCTAATTTAGAGAATAAAGTAGCTGTTTTTAGTGTAGCTGTGTTTAGGACAGTGTGCGTGGATTACATTCAGTGGACGTGCGCTGTGAACTTGCATCAGGAGCATACTACATTTTAGACTTTATTTTTCACAACAACTTGACCACTGGGCTGCATCAGGAATAAAAAAAAATAGACATCAGTGCTGCATTTGCACAGGCTTTGCTCTCTCTCTCACACGCACAGATAATGATTCATGGGGGACTCCCTGGTGTCATGTCACAGCTGAACTAACGCCAGGCGAAGGCTCTGTCATCGAGGACATATATCGAAGTCTTGATATAAAATTTTGGTGAAGAGAATGTGAATGCCTCAGGTTTGAATGTGTAAGTTTGGGAAGTTTTCACAGCTCAACTGTGTGTTTGTGTTTGTGTGTGTGTGTGTGTGTGTGTGTGTGTGTGTGTGTGTGTGTGTGTGTGTGTGTGTTAAATCCAACCCAGCTGGAGGACACCGCCACCCAACGCTCCGCCAGGCGAAGGCTCTGTCATCAAGGACTGCATAGACTTGAAGAGGAGTGAGTGGAACGACGGACGCCAAAGGAGACATGACGCCCGTACCGCACCTACCCTCCCTTGGACTTACCTGCTCTGACTGTGGTGGACAGCTCACTATTCCTCACCGATGTCACAAGTGAGGAAACTTCAATTCCCAGAGACGACATTGCACACCGGGGTTTGAGCTTCGGATTAAATAGCATATTGCTGGTTAAATCTTTTTTTTTTGTAAATTAACACTTCACCTTGTCCGATAAGGGCTGTAGAATAAGCACATTAATTTTCTGTATATTCCTCACCACTAAAGGGCTCTAATTTAGAGAATAAAGTAGCTGTTTTTAGTGTAGCTGTGTTTAGGACAGTGTGCGTGGATTACATTCAGTGGACGTGCGCTGTGAACTTGCATCAGGAGCATACTACACTTTAGACTTTATTTTTCACAACAACTTGACCACTGGGCTGCATCAGGAATAAAAAAAAATAGACATCAGTGCTGCATTTGCACAGGCTTTGCTCTCTCTCTCACACGCACAGATAATGATTCATGGGGGACTCCCTGGTGTCATGTCACAGCTGAACTAACGCCAGGCGAAGGCTCTGTCATCGAGGACATATATCGAAGTCTTGATATAAAATTTTGGTGAAGAGAATGTGAATGCCTCAGGTTTGAATGTGTAAGTTTGGGAAGTTTTCACAGCTCAACTGTGTGTGTGTGTGTGTGTGTGTGTGTGTGTGTGTGTGTGTGTGTGTGTGTGTGTGTGTGTGTGTGTGTGTGTGTGTGTGTGTGTGTGTGTGTGTGTGTGTGTGTGTGTGTGTGTGTGTGTGTGTGTGTGTGTGTGTGTGTGTGTTAAATCCAACCCAGCTGGAGGACACCGCCACCCAACGCTCCGCCAGGCGAAGGCTCTGTCATCAAGGACTGCATAGACTTGAAGAGGAGTGAGTGGAACGACGGACACCAAAGGAGACATGACGCCCGTACCGCACCTAGCCTCCATTGGACTTACCTGCTCTGACTGTGGTGGACAGCTCACTATTCCTCACCAATGTCACAAATGAGGAAACTTCAATTCCCAGAGTCGACATTGCACAAAGGGGGTTGAGCTTCGGATTGCTGGTTAAATCTTTTTTTGTTGTAAATTAACACTTCACCTTGTCCGATAAGGGCTGTAGAATAAGCACATTAATTTTCTGTATATTCCTCACCACTAAAGGGCTCTAATTTAGAGAATAAAGTAGCTGTTTTTAGTGTAGCTGTGTTTAGGACAGTGTGCGTGGATTACATTCAGTGGACGTGCGCTGTGAACTTGCATCAGGAGCATACTACACTTTAGACTTTATTTTTCACAACAACTTGACCACTGGGCTGCATCAGGAATAAAAAAAAATAGACATCAGTGCTGCATTTGCACAGGCTTTGCTCTCTCTCTCACACGCACAGATAATGATTCATGGGGGACTCCCTGGTGTCATGTTACAGCTGACCTATCGCCAGGCGAAGGCTCTGTCATCGAGGACATATATCGAAGTCTTGATATAAAATTTTATTGAAGAGAATGTGAATGCCTCAGGTTTAAATGTGTAAGTTTGGGAAGTTTTCACAGCTCAACTGTATGTGTGTGTGTGTGTGTGTGTGTGTGTGTGTGTGTGTGTGTGTGTGTGTGTGTGTGTGTGTGTGTGTGTGTGTGTGTGTGTGTGTGTGTGTGTGTGTGTGTGTGTGTGTGTGTGTGTGTGTGTGTGTGTGTGTGTGTGTGTGTGTTAAATCCAACCCAGCTGGAGGACACCGCCACCCAACGCTCCGCCAGGCGAAGGCTCTGTCATCAAGGACTGCATAGACTTGAAGAGGAGTGAGTGGAACGACGGACACCAAAGGAGACATGACGCCCGTACCGCACCTAGACTCCCTTGGACTTACCTGCTCTGACTGTGGTGGACAGCTCACTATTCCTCACCAATGTCACAAATGAGGAAACTTCAATTCCCAGAGTCGACATTGCACAAAGGGGGTTGAGCTTCGGATTAAATAGCATATTGCTGGTTAAATCTTTTTTTTTTGTAAATTAACACTTCACCTTGTCCGATAAGGGCTGTAGAATAAGCACATTAATTTTCTGTATATTCCTCACCACTAAAGTGCTCTAATTTAGAGAATAAAGTAGCTGTTTTTAGTGTAGCTGTGTTTAGGACAGTGTGCGTGGATTACATTCAGTGGACGTGCGCTGTGAACTTGCATCAGGAGCATACTACATTTTAGACTTTATTTTTCACAACAACTTGACCACTGGGCTGCATCAGGAATAAAAAAAAATAGACATCAGTGCTGCATTTGCACAGGCTTTGCTCTCTCTCTCACACGCACAGATAATGATTCATGGGGGACTCCCTGGTGTCATGTCACAGCTGAACTAACGCCAGGCGAAGGCTCTGTCATCGAGGACATATATCGAAGTCTTGATATAAAATTTTGGTGAAGAGAATGTGAATGCCTCAGGTTTGAATGTGTAAGTTTGGGAAGTTTTCACAGCTCAACTGTGTGTTTGTGTTTGTGTGTGTGTCTGTGTGTGTGTGTGTGTGTGTGTGTTAAATCCAACACAGCTGGAGGACACCGCCACCCAACGCTCCGCCAGGCGAAGGCTCTGTCATCAAGGACTGCATAGACTTGAAGAGGAGTGAGTGGAACGACAGACGCCAAAGGAGACATGACGCCCGTACCGCACCTACCCTCCCTTGGACTTACCTGCTCTGACTGTGGTGGACAGCTCACTATTCCTCACCAATGTCACAAGTGAGGAAACTTCAATTCCCAGAGACGACATTGCACAAAGGGGGTTCAGCTTCGGATTAAATAGCATATTGCTGGTTAAATCTTTTTTTTTTGTAAATTAACACTTCACCTTGTCCGATAAGGGCTGTAGAATAAGCACATTAATTTTCTGTATATTCCTCACCACTAAAGGGCTCTAATTTAGAGAATAAAGTAGCTGTTTTTAGTGTAGCTGTGTTTAGGACAGTGTGCGTGGATTACATTCAGTGGACGTGCGCTGTGAACTTGCATCAGGAGCATACTACACTTTAGACTTTATTTTTCACAACAACTTGACCACTGGGCTGCATCAGGAATAAAAAAAAATAGACATCAGTGCTGCATTTGCACAGGCTTTGCTCTCTCTCTCACACGCACAGATAATGATTCATGGGGGACTCCCTGGTGTCATGTCACAGCTGAACTAACGCCAGGCGAAGGCTCTGTCATCGAGGACATATATCGAAGTCTTGATATAAAATTTTGGTGAAGAGAATGTGAATGCCTCAGGTTTGAATGTGTAAGTTTGGGAAGTTTTCACAGCTCAACTGTGTGTGTGTGTGTGTGTGTGTGTGTGTGTGTGTGTGTGTGTGTGTGTGTGTGTGTGTGTGTGTGTGTGTGTGTGTGTGTGTGTGTGTGTGTGTGTGTGTGTGTGTGTGTGTGTGTGTGTGTGTGTGTGTGTTAAATCCAACCCAGCTGGAGGACACCGCCACCCAACGCTCCGCCAGGCGAAGGCTCTGTCATCAAGGACTGCATAGACTTGAAGAGGAGTGAGTGGAACGACGGACACCAAAGGAGACATGACGCCCGTACCGCACCTAGACTCCCTTGGACTTACCTGCTCTGACTGTGGTGGACAGCTCACTATTCCTCACCAATGTCACAAATGAGGAAACTTCAATTCCCAGAGTCGACATTGCACAAAGGGGGTTGAGCTTCGGATTAAATAGCATATTGCTGGTTAAATCTTTTTTTTTTGTAAATTAACACTTCACCTTGTCCGATAAGGGCTGTAGAATAAGCACATTAATTTTCTGTATATTCCTCACCACTAAAGTGCTCTAATTTAGAGAATAAAGTAGCTGTTTTTAGTGTAGCTGTGTTTAGGACAGTGTGCGTGGATTACATTCAGTGGACGTGCGCTGTGAACTTGCATCAGGAGCATACTACATTTTAGACTTTATTTTTCACAACAACTTGACCACTGGGCTGCATCAGGAATAAAAAAAAATAGACATCAGTGCTGCATTTGCACAGGCTTTGCTCTCTCTCTCACACGCACAGATAATGATTCATGGGGGACTCCCTGGTGTCATGTCACAGCTGAACTAACGCCAGGCGAAGGCTCTGTCATCGAGGACATATATCGAAGTCTTGATATAAAATTTTGGTGAAGAGAATGTGAATGCCTCAGGTTTGAATGTGTAAGTTTGGGAAGTTTTCACAGCTCAACTGTGTGTTTGTGTTTGTGTGTGTGTCTGTGTGTGTGTGTGTGTGTGTGTGTTAAATCCAACACAGCTGGAGGACACCGCCACCCAACGCTCCGCCAGGCGAAGGCTCTGTCATCAAGGACTGCATAGACTTGAAGAGGAGTGAGTGGAACGACAGACGCCAAAGGAGACATGACGCCCGTACCGCACCTACCCTCCCTTGGACTTACCTGCTCTGACTGTGGTGGACAGCTCACTATTCCTCACCAATGTCACAAGTGAGGAAACTTCAATTCCCAGAGACGACATTGCACAAAGGGGGTTCAGCTTCGGATTAAATAGCATATTGCTGGTTAAATCTTTTTTTTTTGTAAATTAACACTTCACCTTGTCCGATAAGGGCTGTAGAATAAGCACATTAATTTTCTGTATATTCCTCACCACTAAAGGGCTCTAATTTAGAGAATAAAGTAGCTGTTTTTAGTGTAGCTGTGTTTAGGACAGTGTGCGTGGATTACATTCAGTGGACGTGCGCTGTGAACTTGCATCAGGAGCATACTACACTTTAGACTTTATTTTTCACAACAACTTGACCACTGGGCTGCATCAGGAATAAAAAAAAATAGACATCAGTGCTGCATTTGCACAGGCTTTGCTCTCTCTCTCACACGCACAGATAATGATTCATGGGGGACTCCCTGGTGTCATGTCACAGCTGAACTAACGCCAGGCGAAGGCTCTGTCATCGAGGACATATATCGAAGTCTTGATATAAAATTTTGGTGAAGAGAATGTGAATGCCTCAGGTTTGAATGTGTAAGTTTGGGAAGTTTTCACAGCTCAACTGTGTGTGTGTGTGTGTGTGTGTGTGTGTGTGTGTGTGTGTGTGTGTGTGTGTGTGTGTGTGTGTGTGTGTGTTAAATCCAACCCAGCTGGAGGACACCGCCACCCAACGCTCCGCCAGGCGAAGGCTCTGTCATCAAGGACTGCATAGACTTGAAGAGGAGTGAGTGGAACGACGGACGCCAAAGGAGACATGACGCCCGTACCGCACCTACCCTCCCTTGGACTTACCTGCTCTGACTGTGGTGGACAGCTCACTATTCCTCACCGATGTCACAAGTGAGGAAACTTCAATTCCCAGAGACGACATTGCACACCGGGGTTTGAGCTTCGGATTAAATAGCATATTGCTGGTTAAATCTTTTTTTTTTGTAAATTAACACTTCACCTTGTCCGATAAGGGCTGTAGAATAAGCACATTAATTTTCTGTATATTCCTCACCACTAAAGGGCTCTAATTTAGAGAATAAAGTAGCTGTTTTTAGTGTAGCTGTGTTTAGGACAGTGTACGTGGATTACATTCAGTGGACGTGCGCTGTGAACTTGCATCAGGAGCATACTACACTTTAGACTTTATTTTTCACAACAACTTGACCACTGGGCTGCATCAGGAATAAAAAAAAATAGACATCAGTGCTGCATTTGCACAGGCTTTGCTCTCTCTCTCACACGCACAGATAATGATTCATGGGGGACTCCCTGGTGTCATGTCACAGCTGAACTAACGCCAGGCGAAGGCTCTGTCATCGAGGACATATATCGAAGTCTTGATATAAAATTTTGGTGAAGAGAATGTGAATGCCTCAGGTTTGAATGTGTAAGTTTGGGAAGTTTTCACAGCTCAACTGTGTGTGTGTGTGTGTGTGTGTGTGTGTGTGTGTGTGTGTGTGTGTGTGTGTGTGTGTGTGTGTGTGTGTGTGTGTGTGTGTGTGTGTGTGTGTGTGTGTGTGTGTGTGTGTGTGTGTTAAATCCAACCCAGCTGGAGGACACCGCCACCCAACGCTCCGCCAGGCGAAGGCTCTGTCATCAAGGACTGCATAGACTTGAAGAGGAGTGAGTGGAACGACGGACACCAAAGGAGACATGACGCCCGTACCGCACCTAGCCTCCATTGGACTTACCTGCTCTGACTGTGGTGGACAGCTCACTATTCCTCACCAATGTCACAAATGAGGAAACTTCAATTCCCAGAGTCGACATTGCACAAAGGGGGTTGAGCTTCGGATTGCTGGTTAAATCTTTTTTTGTTGTAAATTAACACTTCACCTTGTCCGATAAGGGCTGTAGAATAAGCACATTAATTTTCTGTATATTCCTCACCACTAAAGGGCTCTAATTTAGAGAATAAAGTAGCTGTTTTTAGTGTAGCTGTGTTTAGGACAGTGTGCGTGGATTACATTCAGTGGACGTGCGCTGTGAACTTGCATCAGGAGCATACTACACTTTAGACTTTATTTTTCACAACAACTTGACCACTGGGCTGCATCAGGAATAAAAAAAAATAGACATCAGTGCTGCATTTGCACAGGCTTTGCTCTCTCTCTCACACGCACAGATAATGATTCATGGGGGACTCCCTGGTGTCATGTTACAGCTGACCTATCGCCAGGCGAAGGCTCTGTCATCGAGGACATATATCGAAGTCTTGATATAAAATTTTATTGAAGAGAATGTGAATGCCTCAGGTTTAAATGTGTAAGTTTGGGAAGTTTTCACAGCTCAACTGTATATGTGTGTGTGTGTGTGTGTGTGTGTGTGTGTGTGTGTGTGTGTGTGTGTGTGTGTGTGTGTGTGTGTGTGTGTGTGTGTGTGTGTGTGTGTGTGTGTGTGTGTGTGTGTGTGTGTGTGTGTGTGTTAAATCCAACCCAGCTGGAGGACACCGCCACCCAACGCTCCGCCAGGCGAAGGCTCTGTCATCAAGGACTGCATAGACTTGAAGAGGAGTGAGTGGAACGACGGACACCAAAGGAGACATGACGCCCGTACCGCACCTAGACTCCCTTGGACTTACCTGCTCTGACTGTGGTGGACAGCTCACTATTCCTCACCAATGTCACAAATGAGGAAACTTCAATTCCCAGAGTCGACATTGCACAAAGGGGGTTGAGCTTCGGATTAAATAGCATATTGCTGGTTAAATCTTTTTTTTTTGTAAATTAACACTTCACCTTGTCCGATAAGTGCTGTAGAATAAGCACATTAATTTTCTGTATATTCCTCACCACTAAAGTGCTCTAATTTAGAGAATAAAGTAGCTGTTTTTAGTGTAGCTGTGTTTAGGACAGTGTGCGTGGATTACATTCAGTGGACGTGCGCTGTGAACTTGCATCAGGAGCATACTACATTTTAGACTTTATTTTTCACAACAACTTGACCACTGGGCTGCATCAGGAATAAAAAAAAATAGACATCAGTGCTGCATTTGCACAGGCTTTGCTCTCTCTCTCACACGCACAGATAATGATTCATGGGGGACTCCCTGGTGTCATGTCACAGCTGAACTAACGCCAGGCGAAGGCTCTGTCATCGAGGACATATATCGAAGTCTTGATATAAAATTTTGGTGAAGAGAATGTGAATGCCTCAGGTTTGAATGTGTAAGTTTGGGAAGTTTTCACAGCTCAACTGTGTGTTTGTGTTTGTGTGTGTGTCTGTGTGTGTGTGTGTGTGTGTGTGTTAAATCCAACACAGCTGGAGGACACCGCCACCCAACGCTCCGCCAGGCGAAGGCTCTGTCATCAAGGACTGCATAGACTTGAAGAGGAGTGAGTGGAACGACAGACGCCAAAGGAGACATGACGCCCGTACCGCACCTACCCTCCCTTGGACTTACCTGCTCTGACTGTGGTGGACAGCTCACTATTCCTCACCAATGTCACAAGTGAGGAAACTTCAATTCCCAGAGACGACATTGCACAAAGGGGGTTCAGCTTCGGATTAAATAGCATATTGCTGGTTAAATCTTTTTTTTTTGTAAATTAACACTTCACCTTGTCCGATAAGGGCTGTAGAATAAGCACATTAATTTTCTGTATATTCCTCACCACTAAAGGGCTCTAATTTAGAGAATAAAGTAGCTGTTTTTAGTGTAGCTGTGTTTAGGACAGTGTGCGTGGATTACATTCAGTGGACGTGCGCTGTGAACTTGCATCAGGAGCATACTACACTTTAGACTTTATTTTTCACAACAACTTGACCACTGGGCTGCATCAGGAATAAAAAAAAATAGACATCAGTGCTGCATTTGCACAGGCTTTGCTCTCTCTCTCACACGCACAGATAATGATTCATGGGGGACTCCCTGGTGTCATGTCACAGCTGAACTAACGCCAGGCGAAGGCTCTGTCATCGAGGACATATATCGAAGTCTTGATATAAAATTTTGGTGAAGAGAATGTGAATGCCTCAGGTTTGAATGTGTAAGTTTGGGAAGTTTTCACAGCTCAACTGTGTGTGTGTGTGTGTGTGTGTGTGTGTGTGTGTGTGTGTGTGTGTGTGTGTGTGTGTGTGTGTGTGTGTGTGTGTGTGTGTGTGTGTGTGTGTGTGTGTGTGTGTGTGTGTGTGTGTGTGTGTGTGTGTGTGTGTGTGTGTGTTAAATCCAACCCAGCTGGAGGACACCGCCACCCAACGCTCCGCCAGGCGAAGGCTCTGTCATCAAGGACTGCATAGACTTGAAGAGGAGTGAGTGGAACGACGGACGCCAAAGGAGACATGACGCCCGTACCGCACCTACCCTCCCTTGGACTTACCTGCTCTGACTGTGGTGGACAGCTCACTATTCCTCACCGATGTCACAAGTGAGGAAACTTCAATTCCCAGAGACGACATTGCACACCGGGGTTTGAGCTTCGGATTAAATAGCATATTGCTGGTTAAATCTTTTTTTTTTGTAAATTAACACTTCACCTTGTCCGATAAGGGCTGTAGAATAAGCACATTAATTTTCTGTATATTCCTCACCACTAAAGGGCTCTAATTTAGAGAATAAAGTAGCTGTTTTTAGTGTAGCTGTGTTTAGGACAGTGTGCGTGGATTACATTCAGTGGACGTGCGCTGTGAACTTGCATCAGGAGCATACTACACTTTAGACTTTATTTTTCACAACAACTTGACCACTGGGCTGCATCAGGAATAAAAAAAAATAGACATCAGTGCTGCATTTGCACAGGCTTTGCTCTCTCTCTCACACGCACAGATAATGATTCATGGGGGACTCCCTGGTGTCATGTCACAGCTGAACTAACGCCAGGCGAAGGCTCTGTCATCGAGGACATATATCGAAGTCTTGATATAAAATTTTGGTGAAGAGAATGTGAATGCCTCAGGTTTGAATGTGTAAGTTTGGGAAGTTTTCACAGCTCAACTGTATATGTGTGTGTGTGTGTGTGTGTGTGTGTGTGTGTGTGTGTGTGTGTGTGTGTGTGTGTGTGTGTGTGTGTGTGTGTGTGTGTGTGTGTGTGTGTGTGTGTGTGTGTGTGTGTGTGTGTGTGTGTTAAATCCAACCCAGCTGGAGGACACCGCCACCCAACGCTCCGCCAGGCGAAGGCTCTGTCATCAAGGACTGCATAGACTTGAAGAGGAGTGAGTGGAACGACGGACACCAAAGGAGACATGACGCCCGTACCGCACCTAGACTCCCTTGGACTTACCTGCTCTGACTGTGGTGGACAGCTCACTATTCCTCACCAATGTCACAAATGAGGAAACTTCAATTCCCAGAGTCGACATTGCACAAAGGGGGTTGAGCTTCGGATTAAATAGCATATTGCTGGTTAAATCTTTTTTTTTTGTAAATTAACACTTCACCTTGTCCGATAAGTGCTGTAGAATAAGCACATTAATTTTCTGTATATTCCTCACCACTAAAGTGCTCTAATTTAGAGAATAAAGTAGCTGTTTTTAGTGTAGCTGTGTTTAGGACAGTGTGCGTGGATTACATTCAGTGGACGTGCGCTGTGAACTTGCATCAGGAGCATACTACATTTTAGACTTTATTTTTCACAACAACTTGACCACTGGGCTGCATCAGGAATAAAAAAAAATAGACATCAGTGCTGCATTTGCACAGGCTTTGCTCTCTCTCTCACACGCACAGATAATGATTCATGGGGGACTCCCTGGTGTCATGTCACAGCTGAACTAACGCCAGGCGAAGGCTCTGTCATCGAGGACATATATCGAAGTCTTGATATAAAATTTTGGTGAAGAGAATGTGAATGCCTCAGGTTTGAATGTGTAAGTTTGGGAAGTTTTCACAGCTCAACTGTGTGTTTGTGTTTGTGTGTGTGTCTGTGTGTGTGTGTGTGTGTGTGTGTTAAATCCAACACAGCTGGAGGACACCGCCACCCAACGCTCCGCCAGGCGAAGGCTCTGTCATCAAGGACTGCATAGACTTGAAGAGGAGTGAGTGGAACGACAGACGCCAAAGGAGACATGACGCCCGTACCGCACCTACCCTCCCTTGGACTTACCTGCTCTGACTGTGGTGGACAGCTCACTATTCCTCACCAATGTCACAAGTGAGGAAACTTCAATTCCCAGAGACGACATTGCACAAAGGGGGTTCAGCTTCGGATTAAATAGCATATTGCTGGTTAAATCTTTTTTTTTTGTAAATTAACACTTCACCTTGTCCGATAAGGGCTGTAGAATAAGCACATTAATTTTCTGTATATTCCTCACCACTAAAGGGCTCTAATTTAGAGAATAAAGTAGCTGTTTTTAGTGTAGCTGTGTTTAGGACAGTGTGCGTGGATTACATTCAGTGGACGTGCGCTGTGAACTTGCATCAGGAGCATACTACACTTTAGACTTTATTTTTCACAACAACTTGACCACTGGGCTGCATCAGGAATAAAAAAAAATAGACATCAGTGCTGCATTTGCACAGGCTTTGCTCTCTCTCTCACACGCACAGATAATGATTCATGGGGGACTCCCTGGTGTCATGTCACAGCTGAACTAACGCCAGGCGAAGGCTCTGTCATCGAGGACATATATCGAAGTCTTGATATAAAATTTTGGTGAAGAGAATGTGAATGCCTCAGGTTTGAATGTGTAAGTTTGGGAAGTTTTCACAGCTCAACTGTGTGTGTGTGTGTGTGTGTGTGTGTGTGTGTGTGTGTGTGTGTGTGTGTGTGTGTGTGTGTGTGTGTGTGTGTGTGTGTGTGTGTGTGTGTGTGTGTGTGTGTGTGTGTGTGTGTGTGTGTGTGTGTGTGTGTGTGTGTGTGTGTGTGTGTTAAATCCAACCCAGCTGGAGGACACCGCCACCCAACGCTCCGCCAGGCGAAGGCTCTGTCATCAAGGACTGCATAGACTTGAAGAGGAGTGAGTGGAACGACGGACGCCAAAGGAGACATGACGCCCGTACCGCACCTACCCTCCCTTGGACTTACCTGCTCTGACTGTGGTGGACAGCTCACTATTCCTCACCGATGTCACAAGTGAGGAAACTTCAATTCCCAGAGACGACATTGCACACCGGGGTTTGAGCTTCGGATTAAATAGCATATTGCTGGTTAAATCTTTTTTTTTTGTAAATTAACACTTCACCTTGTCCGATAAGGGCTGTAGAATAAGCACATTAATTTTCTGTATATTCCTCACCACTAAAGGGCTCTAATTTAGAGAATAAAGTAGCTGTTTTTAGTGTAGCTGTGTTTAGGACAGTGTGCGTGGATTACATTCAGTGGACGTGCGCTGTGAACTTGCATCAGGAGCATACTACACTTTAGACTTTATTTTTCACAACAACTTGACCACTGGGCTGCATCAGGAATAAAAAAAAATAGACATCAGTGCTGCATTTGCACAGGCTTTGCTCTCTCTCTCACACGCACAGATAATGATTCATGGGGGACTCCCTGGTGTCATGTCACAGCTGAACTAACGCCAGGCGAAGGCTCTGTCATCGAGGACATATATCGAAGTCTTGATATAAAATTTTGGTGAAGAGAATGTGAATGCCTCAGGTTTGAATGTGTAAGTTTGGGAAGTTTTCACAGCTCAACTGTGTGTGTGTGTGTGTGTGTGTGTGTGTGTGTGTGTGTGTGTGTGTGTGTGTGTGTGTGTGTGTGTGTGTGTGTGTGTGTGTGTGTGTGTGTGTGTGTGTGTGTGTGTGTGTGTGTGTGTGTGTGTGTGTGTGTGTGTGTTAAATCCAACCCAGCTGGAGGACACCGCCACCCAACGCTCCGCCAGGCGAAGGCTCTGTCATCAAGGACTGCATAGACTTGAAGAGGAGTGAGTGGAACGACGGACGCCAAAGGAGACATGACGCCCGTACCGCACCTACCCTCCCTTGGACTTACCTGCTCTGACTGTGGTGGACAGCTCACTATTCCTCACCGATGTCACAAGTGAGGAAACTTCAATTCCCAGAGACGACATTGCACACCGGGGTTTGAGCTTCGGATTAAATAGCATATTGCTGGTTAAATCTTTTTTTTTTTGTAAATTAACACTTCACCTTGTCCGATAAGGGCTGTAGAATAAGCACATTAATTTTCTGTATGTTCCTCACCAGTAAAGGGCTCTAATTTAGAGAATAAAGTAGCTGTTTTTAGTGTAGCTGTGTTTAGGACAGCGTGCGTGGATTACGTTCAGTGGACGTGCGCTGTGAACTTGCATCACGATTATTCTACAGTATAGACTTTATTTTTCACAACAACTTGACCACTGGGCTGCATCAGGAATAAAAAAAAATAGACATCAGTGCTGCATTTGCACAGGCTTTGCTCTCTCTCTCACACGCACAGATAATGATTCATGGGGGACTCCCTGGTGTCATGTCACAGCTGAACTAACGCCAGGCGAAGGCTCTGTCATCGAGGACATATATCGAAGTCTTGATATAAAATTTTGGTGAAGAGAATGTGAATGCCTCAGGTTTGAATGTGTAAGTTTGGGAAGTTTTCACAGCTCAACTGTGTGTGTGTGTTTGTGTGTGTGTCTGTGTGTGTGTGTGTGTGTGTGTGTGTGTGTTAAATCCAACACAGCTGGAGGACACCGCCACCCAACGCTCCGCCAGGCGAAGGCTCTGTCATCAAGGACTGCATAGACTTGAAGAGGAGTGAGTGGAACGACGGACGCCAAAGGAGACATGACGCCCGTACCGCACCTACCCTCCCTTGGACTTACCTGCTCTGACTGTGGTGGACAGCTCACTATTCCTCACCAATGTCACAAGTGAGGAAACTTCAATTCCCAGAGTCGACATTGCACAAAGGGGGTTGAGCTTCGGATTAAATAGCATATTGCTGGTTAAATCTTTTTTTTTGTAAATTAACACTTCACCTTGTCCGATAAGGGCTGTAGAATAAGCACATTAATTTTCTGTATATTCCTCACCACTAAAGGGCTCTAATTTAGAGAATAAAGTAGCTGTTTTTAGTGTAGCTGTGTTTAGGACAGTGTACGTGGATTACATTCAGTGGACGTGCGCTGTGAACTTGCATCAGGAGCATACTACACTTTAGACTTTATTTTTCACAACAACTTGACCACTGGGCTGCATCAGGAATAAAAAAAAATAGACATCAGTGCTGCATTTGCACAGGCTTTGCTCTCTCTCTCACACGCACAGATAATGATTCATGGGGGACTCCCTGGTGTCATGTCACAGCTGAACTAACGCCAGGCGAAGGCTCTGTCATCGAGGACATATATCGAAGTCTTGATATAAAATTTTGGTGAAGAGAATGTGAATGCCTCAGGTTTGAATGTGTAATTTTGGGAAGTTTTCACAGCTCAACTGTGTGTGTGTGTGTGTGTGTGTGTGTGTGTGTGTGTGTGTGTGTGTGTGTGTGTGTGTGTGTGTGTGTGTGTGTGTGTGTGTGTGTGTGTGTGTGTGTGTGTGTGTGTGTGTGTTAAATCCAACCCAGCTGGAGGACACCGCCACCCAACGCTCCGCCAGGCGAAGGCTCTGTCATCAAGGACTGCATAGACTTGAAGAGGAGTGAGTGGAACGACGGACACCAAAGGAGACATGACGCCCGTACCGCACCTAGCCTCCATTGGACTTACCTGCTCTGACTGTGGTGGACAGCTCACTATTCCTCACCAATGTCACAAATGAGGAAACTTCAATTCCCAGAGTCGACATTGCACAAAGGGGGTTGAGCTTCGGATTGCTGGTTAAATCTTTTTTTGTTGTAAATTAACACTTCACCTTGTCCGATAAGGGCTGTAGAATAAGCACATTAATTTTCTGTATATTCCTCACCACTAAAGGGCTCTAATTTAGAGAATAAAGTAGCTGTTTTTAGTGTAGCTGTGTTTAGGACAGTGTGCGTGGATTACATTCAGTGGACGTGCGCTGTGAACTTGCATCAGGAGCATACTACACTTTAGACTTTATTTTTCACAACAACTTGACCACTGGGCTGCATCAGGAATAAAAAAAAATAGACATCAGTGCTGCATTTGCACAGGCTTTGCTCTCTCTCTCACACGCACAGATAATGATTCATGGGGGACTCCCTGGTGTCATGTTACAGCTGACCTATCGCCAGGCGAAGGCTCTGTCATCGAGGACATATATCGAAGTCTTGATATAAAATTTTATTGAAGAGAATGTGAATGCCTCAGGTTTAAATGTGTAAGTTTGGGAAGTTTTCACAGCTCAACTGTATGTGTGTGTGTGTGTGTGTGTGTGTGTGTGTGTGTGTGTGTGTGTGTGTGTGTGTGTGTGTGTGTGTGTGTGTGTGTGTGTGTGTGTGTGTGTGTGTGTGTGTGTGTGTGTGTGTGTGTGTGTGTGTGTGTGTGTGTGTGTGTGTTAAATCCAACCCAGCTGGAGGACACCGCCACCCAACGCTCCGCCAGGCGAAGGCTCTGTCATCAAGGACTGCATAGACTTGAAGAGGAGTGAGTGGAACGACGGACACCAAAGGAGACATGACGCCCGTACCGCACCTAGACTCCCTTGGACTTACCTGCTCTGACTGTGGTGGACAGCTCACTATTCCTCACCAATGTCACAAATGAGGAAACTTCAATTCCCAGAGTCGACATTGCACAAAGGGGGTTGAGCTTCGGATTAAATAGCATATTGCTGGTTAAATCTTTTTTTTTTGTAAATTAACACTTCACCTTGTCCGATAAGGGCTGTAGAATAAGCACATTAATTTTCTGTATATTCCTCACCACTAAAGTGCTCTAATTTAGAGAATAAAGTAGCTGTTTTTAGTGTAGCTGTGTTTAGGACAGTGTGCGTGGATTACATTCAGTGGACGTGCGCTGTGAACTTGCATCAGGAGCATACTACATTTTAGACTTTATTTTTCACAACAACTTGACCACTGGGCTGCATCAGGAATAAAAAAAAATAGACATCAGTGCTGCATTTGCACAGGCTTTGCTCTCTCTCTCACACGCACAGATAATGATTCATGGGGGACTCCCTGGTGTCATGTCACAGCTGAACTAACGCCAGGCGAAGGCTCTGTCATCGAGGACATATATCGAAGTCTTGATATAAAATTTTGGTGAAGAGAATGTGAATGCCTCAGGTTTGAATGTGTAAGTTTGGGAAGTTTTCACAGCTCAACTGTGTGTTTGTGTTTGTGTGTGTGTCTGTGTGTGTGTGTGTGTGTGTGTGTTAAATCCAACACAGCTGGAGGACACCGCCACCCAACGCTCCGCCAGGCGAAGGCTCTGTCATCAAGGACTGCATAGACTTGAAGAGGAGTGAGTGGAACGACAGACGCCAAAGGAGACATGACGCCCGTACCGCACCTACCCTCCCTTGGACTTACCTGCTCTGACTGTGGTGGACAGCTCACTATTCCTCACCAATGTCACAAGTGAGGAAACTTCAATTCCCAGAGACGACATTGCACAAAGGGGGTTCAGCTTCGGATTAAATAGCATATTGCTGGTTAAATCTTTTTTTTTTGTAAATTAACACTTCACCTTGTCCGATAAGGGCTGTAGAATAAGCACATTAATTTTCTGTATATTCCTCACCACTAAAGGGCTCTAATTTAGAGAATAAAGTAGCTGTTTTTAGTGTAGCTGTGTTTAGGACAGTGTGCGTGGATTACATTCAGTGGACGTGCGCTGTGAACTTGCATCAGGAGCATACTACACTTTAGACTTTATTTTTCACAACAACTTGACCACTGGGCTGCATCAGGAATAAAAAAAAATAGACATCAGTGCTGCATTTGCACAGGCTTTGCTCTCTCTCTCACACGCACAGATAATGATTCATGGGGGACTCCCTGGTGTCATGTCACAGCTGAACTAACGCCAGGCGAAGGCTCTGTCATCGAGGACATATATCGAAGTCTTGATATAAAATTTTGGTGAAGAGAATGTGAATGCCTCAGGTTTGAATGTGTAAGTTTGGGAAGTTTTCACAGCTCAACTGTGTGTGTGTGTGTGTGTGTGTGTGTGTGTGTGTGTGTGTGTGTGTGTGTGTGTGTGTGTGTGTGTGTGTGTGTGTGTGTGTGTGTGTGTGTGTGTGTGTGTGTGTGTGTGTGTGTGTGTTAAATCCAACCCAGCTGGAGGACACCGCCACCCAACGCTCCGCCAGGCGAAGGCTCTGTCATCAAGGACTGCATAGACTTGAAGAGGAGTGAGTGGAACGACGGACGCCAAAGGAGACATGACGCCCGTACCGCACCTACCCTCCCTTGGACTTACCTGCTCTGACTGTGGTGGACAGCTCACTATTCCTCACCGATGTCACAAGTGAGGAAACTTCAATTCCCAGAGACGACATTGCACACCGGGGTTTGAGCTTCGGATTAAATAGCATATTGCTGGTTAAATCTTTTTTTTTTGTAAATTAACACTTCACCTTGTCCGATAAGGGCTGTAGAATAAGCACATTAATTTTCTGTATATTCCTCACCACTAAAGGGCTCTAATTTAGAGAATAAAGTAGCTGTTTTTAGTGTAGCTGTGTTTAGGACAGTGTGCGTGGATTACATTCAGTGGACGTGCGCTGTGAACTTGCATCAGGAGCATACTACACTTTAGACTTTATTTTTCACAACAACTTGACCACTGGGCTGCATCAGGAATAAAAAAAAATAGACATCAGTGCTGCATTTGCACAGGCTTTGCTCTCTCTCTCACACGCACAGATAATGATTCATGGGGGACTCCCTGGTGTCATGTCACAGCTGAACTAACGCCAGGCGAAGGCTCTGTCATCGAGGACATATATCGAAGTCTTGATATAAAATTTTGGTGAAGAGAATGTGAATGCCTCAGGTTTGAATGTGTAAGTTTGGGAAGTTTTCACAGCTCAACTGTGTGTGTGTGTGTGTGTGTGTGTGTGTGTGTGTGTGTGTGTGTGTGTGTGTGTGTGTGTGTGTGTGTGTGTGTGTGTGTGTGTGTGTGTGTGTGTGTGTGTGTGTGTGTGTGTGTGTGTGTGTGTGTGTGTTAAATCCAACCCAGCTGGAGGACACCGCCACCCAACGCTCCGCCAGGCGAAGGCTCTGTCATCAAGGACTGCATAGACTTGAAGAGGAGTGAGTGGAACGACGGACGCCAAAGGAGACATGACGCCCGTACCGCACCTACCCTCCCTTGGACTTACCTGCTCTGACTGTGGTGGACAGCTCACTATTCCTCACCGATGTCACAAGTGAGGAAACTTCAATTCCCAGAGACGACATTGCACACCGGGGTTTGAGCTTCGGATTAAATAGCATATTGCTGGTTAAATCTTTTTTTTTTGTAAATTAACACTTCACCTTGTCCGATAAGGGCTGTAGAATAAGCACATTAATTTTCTGTATATTCCTCACCACTAAAGTGCTCTAATTTAGAGAATAAAGTAGCTGTTTTTAGTGTAGCTGTGTTTAGGACAGTGTGCGTGGATTACATTCAGTGGACGTGCGCTGTGAACTTGCATCACGATTATTCTACAGTATAGACTTTATTTTTCACAACAACTTGACCTCTGGGCTGCATCAGGAATAGGAAAAAATAGACATCAGTGCTGCATTTGCACAGGCTTTGCTCTCCCTCGCTCTCTCTCACACGCACAGATAATGATTCATGGGGGACTCCCTGGTGTCATGTTACAGCTGACCTATCGCCAGGCGAAGGCTCTGTCATCGAGGACATATATCGAAGTCTTGATATAAAATTTTATTGAAGAGAATGTGAATGCCTCAGGTTTAAATGTGTAAGTTTGGGAAGTTTTCACAGCTCAACTGTGTGTGTGTGTGTGTGTGTGTGTGTGTGTGTGTGTGTGTGTGTGTGTGTGTGTGTGTGTGTGTGTGTGTGTGTGTGTGTGTGTGTGTGTGTGTGTGTGTGTGTGTGTGTGTGTGTGTGTGTGTGTGTGTGTGTGTTAAATCCAACCCAGCTGGAGGACACCGCCACCCAACGCTCCGCCAGGCGAAGGCTCTGTCATCAAGGACTGCATAGACTTGAAGAGGAGTGAGTGGAACGACGGACACCAAAGGAGACATGACGCCCGTACCGCACCTAGACTCCCTTGGACTTACCTGCTCTGACTGTGGTGGACAGCTCACTATTCCTCACCAATGTCACAAATGAGGAAACTTCAATTCCCAGAGTCGACATTGCACAAAGGGGGTTGAGCTTCGGATTAAATAGCATATTGCTGGTTAAATCTTTTTTTTTTGTAAATTAACACTTCACCTTGTCCGATAAGGGCTGTAGAATAAGCACATTAATTTTCTGTATATTCCTCACCACTAAAGTGCTCTAATTTAGAGAATAAAGTAGCTGTTTTTAGTGTAGCTGTGTTTAGGACAGTGTGCGTGGATTACATTCAGTGGACGTGCGCTGTGAACTTGCATCAGGAGCATACTACATTTTAGACTTTATTTTTCACAACAACTTGACCACTGGGCTGCATCAGGAATAAAAAAAAATAGACATCAGTGCTGCATTTGCACAGGCTTTGCTCTCTCTCTCACACGCACAGATAATGATTCATGGGGGACTCCCTGGTGTCATGTCACAGCTGAACTAACGCCAGGCGAAGGCTCTGTCATCGAGGACATATATCGAAGTCTTGATATAAAATTTTGGTGAAGAGAATGTGAATGCCTCAGGTTTGAATGTGTAAGTTTGGGAAGTTTTCACAGCTCAACTGTGTGTTTGTGTTTGTGTGTGTGTGTGTGTGTGTGTGTGTGTGTGTGTGTGTGTGTGTGTGTGTTAAATCCAACCCAGCTGGAGGACACCGCCACCCAACGCTCCGCCAGGCGAAGGCTCTGTCATCAAGGACTGCATAGACTTGAAGAGGAGTGAGTGGAACGACGGACGCCAAAGGAGACATGACGCCCGTACCGCACCTACCCTCCCTTGGACTTACCTGCTCTGACTGTGGTGGACAGCTCACTATTCCTCACCGATGTCACAAGTGAGGAAACTTCAATTCCCAGAGACGACATTGCACACCGGGGTTTGAGCTTCGGATTAAATAGCATATTGCTGGTTAAATCTTTTTTTTTTGTAAATTAACACTTCACCTTGTCCGATAAGGGCTGTAGAATAAGCACATTAATTTTCTGTATATTCCTCACCACTAAAGGGCTCTAATTTAGAGAATAAAGTAGCTGTTTTTAGTGTAGCTGTGTTTAGGACAGTGTGCGTGGATTACATTCAGTGGACGTGCGCTGTGAACTTGCATCAGGAGCATACTACACTTTAGACTTTATTTTTCACAACAACTTGACCACTGGGCTGCATCAGGAATAAAAAAAAATAGACATCAGTGCTGCATTTGCACAGGCTTTGCTCTCTCTCTCACACGCACAGATAATGATTCATGGGGGACTCCCTGGTGTCATGTCACAGCTGAACTAACGCCAGGCGAAGGCTCTGTCATCGAGGACATATATCGAAGTCTTGATATAAAATTTTGGTGAAGAGAATGTGAATGCCTCAGGTTTGAATGTGTAAGTTTGGGAAGTTTTCACAGCTCAACTGTGTGTGTGTGTGTGTGTGTGTGTGTGTGTGTGTGTGTGTGTGTGTGTGTGTGTGTGTGTGTGTGTGTGTGTGTGTGTGTGTGTGTGTGTGTGTGTGTGTGTGTGTGTGTGTGTGTGTGTGTGTGTGTGTGTGTGTGTGTGTGTTAAATCCAACCCAGCTGGAGGACACCGCCACCCAACGCTCCGCCAGGCGAAGGCTCTGTCATCAAGGACTGCATAGACTTGAAGAGGAGTGAGTGGAACGACGGACACCAAAGGAGACATGACGCCCGTACCGCACCTAGCCTCCATTGGACTTACCTGCTCTGACTGTGGTGGACAGCTCACTATTCCTCACCAATGTCACAAATGAGGAAACTTCAATTCCCAGAGTCGACATTGCACAAAGGGGGTTGAGCTTCGGATTGCTGGTTAAATCTTTTTTTGTTGTAAATTAACACTTCACCTTGTCCGATAAGGGCTGTAGAATAAGCACATTAATTTTCTGTATATTCCTCACCACTAAAGGGCTCTAATTTAGAGAATAAAGTAGCTGTTTTTAGTGTAGCTGTGTTTAGGACAGTGTGCGTGGATTACATTCAGTGGACGTGCGCTGTGAACTTGCATCAGGAGCATACTACACTTTAGACTTTATTTTTCACAACAACTTGACCACTGGGCTGCATCAGGAATAAAAAAAAATAGACATCAGTGCTGCATTTGCACAGGCTTTGCTCTCTCTCTCACACGCACAGATAATGATTCATGGGGGACTCCCTGGTGTCATGTTACAGCTGACCTATCGCCAGGCGAAGGCTCTGTCATCGAGGACATATATCGAAGTCTTGATATAAAATTTTATTGAAGAGAATGTGAATGCCTCAGGTTTAAATGTGTAAGTTTGGGAAGTTTTCACAGCTCAACTGTATGTGTGTGTGTGTGTGTGTGTGTGTGTGTGTGTGTGTGTGTGTGTGTGTGTGTGTGTGTGTGTGTGTGTGTGTGTGTGTGTGTGTGTGTGTGTGTGTGTGTGTGTGTGTGTGTGTGTGTGTGTGTGTGTGTGTGTGTGTGTGTGTTAAATCCAACCCAGCTGGAGGACACCGCCACCCAACGCTCCGCCAGGCGAAGGCTCTGTCATCAAGGACTGCATAGACTTGAAGAGGAGTGAGTGGAACGACGGACACCAAAGGAGACATGACGCCCGTACCGCACCTAGACTCCCTTGGACTTACCTGCTCTGACTGTGGTGGACAGCTCACTATTCCTCACCAATGTCACAAATGAGGAAACTTCAATTCCCAGAGTCGACATTGCACAAAGGGGGTTGAGCTTCGGATTAAATAGCATATTGCTGGTTAAATCTTTTTTTTTTGTAAATTAACACTTCACCTTGTCCGATAAGGGCTGTAGAATAAGCACATTAATTTTCTGTATATTCCTCACCACTAAAGTGCTCTAATTTAGAGAATAAAGTAGCTGTTTTTAGTGTAGCTGTGTTTAGGACAGTGTGCGTGGATTACATTCAGTGGACGTGCGCTGTGAACTTGCATCAGGAGCATACTACATTTTAGACTTTATTTTTCACAACAACTTGACCACTGGGCTGCATCAGGAATAAAAAAAAATAGACATCAGTGCTGCATTTGCACAGGCTTTGCTCTCTCTCTCACACGCACAGATAATGATTCATGGGGGACTCCCTGGTGTCATGTCACAGCTGAACTAACGCCAGGCGAAGGCTCTGTCATCGAGGACATATATCGAAGTCTTGATATAAAATTTTGGTGAAGAGAATGTGAATGCCTCAGGTTTGAATGTGTAAGTTTGGGAAGTTTTCACAGCTCAACTGTGTGTTTGTGTTTGTGTGTGTGTCTGTGTGTGTGTGTGTGTGTGTGTGTTAAATCCAACACAGCTGGAGGACACCGCCACCCAACGCTCCGCCAGGCGAAGGCTCTGTCATCAAGGACTGCATAGACTTGAAGAGGAGTGAGTGGAACGACAGACGCCAAAGGAGACATGACGCCCGTACCGCACCTACCCTCCCTTGGACTTACCTGCTCTGACTGTGGTGGACAGCTCACTATTCCTCACCAATGTCACAAGTGAGGAAACTTCAATTCCCAGAGACGACATTGCACAAAGGGGGTTCAGCTTCGGATTAAATAGCATATTGCTGGTTAAATCTTTTTTTTTTGTAAATTAACACTTCACCTTGTCCGATAAGGGCTGTAGAATAAGCACATTAATTTTCTGTATATTCCTCACCACTAAAGGGCTCTAATTTAGAGAATAAAGTAGCTGTTTTTAGTGTAGCTGTGTTTAGGACAGTGTGCGTGGATTACATTCAGTGGACGTGCGCTGTGAACTTGCATCAGGAGCATACTACACTTTAGACTTTATTTTTCACAACAACTTGACCACTGGGCTGCATCAGGAATAAAAAAAAATAGACATCAGTGCTGCATTTGCACAGGCTTTGCTCTCTCTCTCACACGCACAGATAATGATTCATGGGGGACTCCCTGGTGTCATGTCACAGCTGAACTAACGCCAGGCGAAGGCTCTGTCATCGAGGACATATATCGAAGTCTTGATATAAAATTTTGGTGAAGAGAATGTGAATGCCTCAGGTTTGAATGTGTAAGTTTGGGAAGTTTTCACAGCTCAACTGTGTGTGTGTGTGTGTGTGTGTGTGTGTGTGTGTGTGTGTGTGTGTGTGTGTGTGTGTGTGTGTGTGTGTGTGTGTGTGTGTGTGTGTGTGTGTGTGTGTGTGTGTGTGTGTGTGTGTGTGTGTGTGTGTGTTAAATCCAACCCAGCTGGAGGACACCGCCACCCAACGCTCCGCCAGGCGAAGGCTCTGTCATCAAGGACTGCATAGACTTGAAGAGGAGTGAGTGGAACGACGGACACCAAAGGAGACATGACGCCCGTACCGCACCTAGACTCCCTTGGACTTACCTGCTCTGACTGTGGTGGACAGCTCACTATTCCTCACCAATGTCACAAATGAGGAAACTTCAATTCCCAGAGTCGACATTGCACAAAGGGGGTTGAGCTTCGGATTAAATAGCATATTGCTGGTTAAATCTTTTTTTTTTGTAAATTAACACTTCACCTTGTCCGATAAGGGCTGTAGAATAAGCACATTAATTTTCTGTATATTCCTCACCACTAAAGTGCTCTAATTTAGAGAATAAAGTAGCTGTTTTTAGTGTAGCTGTGTTTAGGACAGTGTGCGTGGATTACATTCAGTGGACGTGCGCTGTGAACTTGCATCAGGAGCATACTACATTTTAGACTTTATTTTTCACAACAACTTGACCACTGGGCTGCATCAGGAATAAAAAAAAATAGACATCAGTGCTGCATTTGCACAGGCTTTGCTCTCTCTCTCACACGCACAGATAATGATTCATGGGGGACTCCCTGGTGTCATGTCACAGCTGAACTAACGCCAGGCGAAGGCTCTGTCATCGAGGACATATATCGAAGTCTTGATATAAAATTTTGGTGAAGAGAATGTGAATGCCTCAGGTTTGAATGTGTAAGTTTGGGAAGTTTTCACAGCTCAACTGTGTGTTTGTGTTTGTGTGTGTGTCTGTGTGTGTGTGTGTGTGTGTGTGTTAAATCCAACACAGCTGGAGGACACCGCCACCCAACGCTCCGCCAGGCGAAGGCTCTGTCATCAAGGACTGCATAGACTTGAAGAGGAGTGAGTGGAACGACAGACGCCAAAGGAGACATGACGCCCGTACCGCACCTACCCTCCCTTGGACTTACCTGCTCTGACTGTGGTGGACAGCTCACTATTCCTCACCAATGTCACAAGTGAGGAAACTTCAATTCCCAGAGACGACATTGCACAAAGGGGGTTCAGCTTCGGATTAAATAGCATATTGCTGGTTAAATCTTTTTTTTTTGTAAATTAACACTTCACCTTGTCCGATAAGGGCTGTAGAATAAGCACATTAATTTTCTGTATATTCCTCACCACTAAAGGGCTCTAATTTAGAGAATAAAGTAGCTGTTTTTAGTGTAGCTGTGTTTAGGACAGTGTGCGTGGATTACATTCAGTGGACGTGCGCTGTGAACTTGCATCAGGAGCATACTACACTTTAGACTTTATTTTTCACAACAACTTGACCACTGGGCTGCATCAGGAATAAAAAAAAATAGACATCAGTGCTGCATTTGCACAGGCTTTGCTCTCTCTCTCACACGCACAGATAATGATTCATGGGGGACTCCCTGGTGTCATGTCACAGCTGAACTAACGCCAGGCGAAGGCTCTGTCATCGAGGACATATATCGAAGTCTTGATATAAAATTTTGGTGAAGAGAATGTGAATGCCTCAGGTTTGAATGTGTAAGTTTGGGAAGTTTTCACAGCTCAACTGTGTGTGTGTGTGTGTGTGTGTGTGTGTGTGTGTGTGTGTGTGTGTGTGTGTGTGTGTGTGTGTGTGTGTGTGTGTGTGTGTGTGTGTGTGTGTGTGTGTGTGTGTGTGTGTGTGTGTGTGTGTGTGTTAAATCCAACCCAGCTGGAGGACACCGCCACCCAACGCTCCGCCAGGCGAAGGCTCTGTCATCAAGGACTGCATAGACTTGAAGAGGAGTGAGTGGAACGACGGACACCAAAGGAGACATGACGCCCGTACCGCACCTAGACTCCCTTGGACTTACCTGCTCTGACTGTGGTGGACAGCTCACTATTCCTCACCAATGTCACAAATGAGGAAACTTCAATTCCCAGAGTCGACATTGCACAAAGGGGGTTGAGCTTCGGATTAAATAGCATATTGCTGGTTAAATCTTTTTTTTTTGTAAATTAACACTTCACCTTGTCCGATAAGGGCTGTAGAATAAGCACATTAATTTTCTGTATATTCCTCACCACTAAAGTGCTCTAATTTAGAGAATAAAGTAGCTGTTTTTAGTGTAGCTGTGTTTAGGACAGTGTGCGTGGATTACATTCAGTGGACGTGCGCTGTGAACTTGCATCAGGAGCATACTACATTTTAGACTTTATTTTTCACAACAACTTGACCACTGGGCTGCATCAGGAATAAAAAAAAATAGACATCAGTGCTGCATTTGCACAGGCTTTGCTCTCTCTCTCACACGCACAGATAATGATTCATGGGGGACTCCCTGGTGTCATGTCACAGCTGAACTAACGCCAGGCGAAGGCTCTGTCATCGAGGACATATATCGAAGTCTTGATATAAAATTTTGGTGAAGAGAATGTGAATGCCTCAGGTTTGAATGTGTAAGTTTGGGAAGTTTTCACAGCTCAACTGTGTGTTTGTGTTTGTGTGTGTGTCTGTGTGTGTGTGTGTGTGTGTGTGTTAAATCCAACACAGCTGGAGGACACCGCCACCCAACGCTCCGCCAGGCGAAGGCTCTGTCATCAAGGACTGCATAGACTTGAAGAGGAGTGAGTGGAACGACAGACGCCAAAGGAGACATGACGCCCGTACCGCACCTACCCTCCCTTGGACTTACCTGCTCTGACTGTGGTGGACAGCTCACTATTCCTCACCAATGTCACAAGTGAGGAAACTTCAATTCCCAGAGACGACATTGCACAAAGGGGGTTCAGCTTCGGATTAAATAGCATATTGCTGGTTAAATCTTTTTTTTTTGTAAATTAACACTTCACCTTGTCCGATAAGGGCTGTAGAATAAGCACATTAATTTTCTGTATATTCCTCACCACTAAAGGGCTCTAATTTAGAGAATAAAGTAGCTGTTTTTAGTGTAGCTGTGTTTAGGACAGTGTGCGTGGATTACATTCAGTGGACGTGCGCTGTGAACTTGCATCAGGAGCATACTACACTTTAGACTTTATTTTTCACAACAACTTGACCACTGGGCTGCATCAGGAATAAAAAAAAATAGACATCAGTGCTGCATTTGCACAGGCTTTGCTCTCTCTCTCACACGCACAGATAATGATTCATGGGGGACTCCCTGGTGTCATGTCACAGCTGAACTAACGCCAGGCGAAGGCTCTGTCATCGAGGACATATATCGAAGTCTTGATATAAAATTTTGGTGAAGAGAATGTGAATGCCTCAGGTTTGAATGTGTAAGTTTGGGAAGTTTTCACAGCTCAACTGTGTGTGTGTGTGTGTGTGTGTGTGTGTGTGTGTGTGTGTGTGTGTGTGTGTGTGTGTGTGTTAAATCCAACCCAGCTGGAGGACACCGCCACCCAACGCTCCGCCAGGCGAAGGCTCTGTCATCAAGGACTGCATAGACTTGAAGAGGAGTGAGTGGAACGACGGACGCCAAAGGAGACATGACGCCCGTACCGCACCTACCCTCCCTTGGACTTACCTGCTCTGACTGTGGTGGACAGCTCACTATTCCTCACCGATGTCACAAGTGAGGAAACTTCAATTCCCAGAGACGACATTGCACACCGGGGTTTGAGCTTCGGATTAAATAGCATATTGCTGGTTAAATCTTTTTTTTTTGTAAATTAACACTTCACCTTGTCCGATAAGGGCTGTAGAATAAGCACATTAATTTTCTGTATATTCCTCACCACTAAAGTGCTCTAATTTAGAGAATAAAGTAGCTGTTTTTAGTGTAGCTGTGTTTAGGACAGTGTGCGTGGATTACATTCAGTGGACGTGCGCTGTGAACTTGCATCACGATTATTCTACAGTATAGACTTTATTTTTCACAACAACTTGACCTCTGGGCTGCATCAGGAATAGGAAAAAATAGACATCAGTGCTGCATTTGCACAGGCTTTGCTCTCTCTCTCACACGCACAGATAATGATTCATGGGGGACTCCCTGGTGTCATGTCACAGCTGAACTAACGCCAGGCGAAGGCTCTGTCATCGAGGACATATATCGAAGTCTTGATATAAAATTTTGGTGAAGAGAATGTGAATGCCTCAGGTTTGAATGTGTAAGTTTGGGAAGTTTTCACAGCTCAACTGTGTGTGTGTGTGTGTGTGTGTGTGTGTGTGTGTGTGTGTGTGTGTGTGTGTGTGTGTGTGTGTGTGTGTGTGTGTGTGTGTGTGTGTGTGTGTGTGTGTGTGTGTGTGTGTGTGTGTGTGTGTGTGTGTGTGTTAAATCCAACCCAGCTGGAGGACACCGCCACCCAACGCTCCGCCAGGCGAAGGCTCTGTCATCAAGGACTGCATAGACTTGAAGAGGAGTGAGTGGAACGACGGACGCCAAAGGAGACATGACGCCCGTACCGCACCTACCCTCCCTTGGACTTACCTGCTCTGACTGTGGTGGACAGCTCACTATTCCTCACCGATGTCACAAGTGAGGAAACTTCAATTCCCAGAGACGACATTGCACACCGGGGTTTGAGCTTCGGATTAAATAGCATATTGCTGGTTAAATCTTTTTTTTTTGTAAATTAACACTTCACCTTGTCCGATAAGGGCTGTAGAATAAGCACATTAATTTTCTGTATATTCCTCACCACTAAAGTGCTCTAATTTAGAGAATAAAGTAGCTGTTTTTAGTGTAGCTGTGTTTAGGACAGTGTGCGTGGATTACATTCAGTGGACGTGCGCTGTGAACTTGCATCACGATTATTCTACAGTATAGACTTTATTTTTCACAACAACTTGACCACTGGGCTGCATCAGGAATAAGAAAAAATAGACATCAGTGCTGCATTTGCACAGGCTTTGCTCTCCCTCGCTCTCTCTCACACGCACAGATAATGATTCATGGGGGACTCCCTGGTGTCATGTTACAGCTGACCTATTGCCAGGCGAAGGCTCTGTCATCGAGGACATATATCGAAGTCTTGATATAAAATTTTGGTGAAGAGAATGTGAATGCCTCAGGTTTAAATGTGTAAGATTGGGAAGTTTTCACAGCTCAACTGTGTGTGTGTGTGTGTGTGTGTGTGTGTGTGTGTGTGTGTGTGTGTGTGTGTGTGTGTGTGTGTGTGTGTGTGTGTGTGTGTGTGTGTGTGTGTGTGTGTGTGTGTGTGTGTGTGTGTGTGTGTGTGTGTGTGTGTGTGTGTGTGTGTGTGTGTGTGTTAAATCCAACCCAGCTGGAGGACACCGCCACCCAACGCTCCGCCAGGCGAAGGCTCTGTCATCAAGGACTGCATAGACTTGAAGAGGAGTGAGTGGAACGACGGACGCCAAAGGAGACATGATGCCCGTACCGCACCTAGACTCCCTTGGACTTACCTGCTCTGACTGTGGTGGACAGCTCACTATTCCTCACCAATGTCACAAATGAGGAAACTTCAATTCCCAGAGTCGACATTGCACAAAGGGGGTTGAGCTTCGGATTAAATAGCATATTGCTGGTTAAATCTTTTTTTTTTGTAAATTAACACTTCACCTTGTCCGATAAGGGCTGTAGAATAAGCACATTAATTTTCTGTATATTCCTCACCACTAAAATGCTCTAATTTAGAGAATAAAGTAGCTGTTTTTAGTGTAGCTGTGTTTAGGACAGTGTGCGTGGATTACATTCAGTGGACGTGCGCTGTGAACTTGCATCAGGAGCATACTACATTTTAGACTTTATTTTTCACAACAACTTGACCACTGGGCTGCATCAGGAATAAAAAAAAATAGACATCAGTGCTGCATTTGCACAGGCTTTGCTCTCTCTCTCACACGCACAGATAATGATTCATGGGGGACTCCCTGGTGTCATGTCACAGCTGAACTAACGCCAGGCGAAGGCTCTGTCATCGAGGACATATATCGAAGTCTTGATATAAAATTTTGGTGAAGAGAATGTGAATGCCTCAGGTTTGAATGTGTAAGTTTGGGAAGTTTTCACAGCTCAACTGTGTGTGTGTGTGTGTGTGTGTGTGTGTGTGTGTGTGTGTGTGTGTGTGTGTGTGTGTGTGTGTGTGTGTGTGTGTGTGTGTGTGTGTGTGTGTGTGTGTGTGTGTGTGTGTGTGTGTGTGTGTGTGTGTGTTAAATCCAACCCAGCTGGAGGACACCGCCACCCAACGCTCCGCCAGGCGAAGGCTCTGTCATCAAGGACTGCATAGACTTGAAGAGGAGTGAGTGGAACGACGGACGCCAAAGGAGACATGACGCCCGTACCGCACCTACCCTCCCTTGGACTTACCTGCTCTGACTGTGGTGGACAGCTCACTATTCCTCACCGATGTCACAAGTGAGGAAACTTCAATTCCCAGAGACGACATTGCACACCGGGGTTTGAGCTTCGGATTAAATAGCATATTGCTGGTTAAATCTTTTTTTTTTTGTAAATTAACACTTCACCTTGTCCGATAAGGGCTGTAGAATAAGCACATTAATTTTCTGTATGTTCCTCACCAGTAAAGGGCTCTAATTTAGAGAATAAAGTAGCTGTTTTTAGTGTAGCTGTGTTTAGGACAGCGTGCGTGGATTACGTTCAGTGGACGTGCGCTGTGAACTTGCATCACGATTATTCTACAGTATAGACTTTATTTTTCACAACAACTTGACCACTGGGCTGCATCAGGAATAAGAAAAAATAGACATCAGTGCTGCATTTGCACAGGCTTTGCTCTCTCTCTCACACGCACAAATAATGATTCATGGGGGACTCCCTGGTGTCATGTCACAGCTGAACTAACGCCAGGCGAAGGCTCTGTCATCGAGAACATATATCGAAGTCTTGATATAAAATTTTGGTGAAGAGAATGTGAATGCCTCAGGTTTGAATGTGTAAGTTTGGGAAGTTTTCACAGCTCAACTGTGTGTGTGTGTTTGTGTGTGTGTGTGTGTGTGTGTGTGTGTGTGTGTGTGTGTGTGTGTTAAATCCAACCCAGCTGGAGGACACCGCCACCCAACGCTCCGCCAGGCGAAGGCTCTGTCATCAAGGACTGCATAGACTTGAAGAGGAGTGAGTGGAACGACGGACGCCAAAGGAGACATGATGCCCGTACCGCACCTACCCTCCCTTGGACTTACCTGCTCTGACTGTGGTGGACAGCTCACTATTCCTCACCGATGTCACAAGTGAGGAAACTTCAATTCCCAGAGACGACATTGCACAAAGGGGTTTGAGCTTCGGATTAAATAGCATATTGCTGGTTAAATCTTTTTTTGTTGTAAATTAACACTTCACCTTGTCCGATAAGGGCTGTAGAATAAGCACATTAATTTTCTGTATGTTCCTCACCAGTAAAGGGCTCTAATTTAGAGAATAAAGTAGCTGTTTTTAGTGTAGCTGTGTTTAGGACAGTGTGCGTGGATTACATTCAGTGGACGTGCGCTGTGAACTTGCATCAGGAGCATACTACACTTTAGACTTTATTTTTCACAACAACTTGACCACTGGGCTGCATCAGGAATAAAAAAAAATAGACATCAGTGCTGCATTTGCACAGGCTTTGCTCTCTCTCTCACACGCACAGATAATGATTCATGGGGGACTCCCTGGTGTCATGTCACAGCTGAACTAACGCCAGGCGAAGGCTCTGTCATCGAGGACATATATCGAAGTCTTGATATAAAATTTTGGTGAAGAGAATGTGAATGCCTCAGGTTTGAATGTGTAAGTTTGGGAAGTTTTCACAGCTCAACTGTGTGTGTGTGTGTGTGTGTGTGTGTGTGTGTGTGTGTGTGTGTGTGTGTGTGTGTGTGTGTGTGTGTGTGTGTGTGTGTGTGTGTGTGTGTGTGTGTGTGTGTGTGTGTGTGTGTGTGTGTTAAATCCAACCCAGCTGGAGGACACCGCCACCCAACGCTCCGCCAGGCGAAGGCTCTGTCATCAAGGACTGCATAGACTTGAAGAGGAGTGAGTGGAACGACGGACGCCAAAGGAGACATGACGCCCGTACCGCACCTACCCTCCCTTGGACTTACCTGCTCTGACTGTGGTGGACAGCTCACTATTCCTCACCGATGTCACAAGTGAGGAAACTTCAATTCCCAGAGACGACATTGCACACCGGGGTTTGAGCTTCGGATTAAATAGCATATTGCTGGTTAAATCTTTTTTTTTTGTAAATTAACACTTCACCTTGTCCGATAAGGGCTGTAGAATAAGCACATTAATTTTCTGTATATTCCTCACCACTAAAGGGCTCTAATTTAGAGAATAAAGTAGCTGTTTTTGGTGTAGCTGTGTTTAGGACAGTGTGCGTGGATTACATTCAGTGGACGTGCGCTGTGAACTTGCATCAGGAGCATACTACACTTTAGACTTTATTTTTCACAACAACTTGACCACTGGGCTGCATCAGGAATAAAAAAAAATAGACATCAGTGCTGCATTTGCACAGGCTTTGCTCTCTCTCTCACACGCACAGATAATGATTCATGGGGGACTCCCTGGTGTCATGTCACAGCTGAACTAACGCCAGGCGAAGGCTCTGTCATCGAGGACATATATCGAAGTCTTGATATAAAATCTTGGTGAAGAGAATGTGAATGCCTCAGGTTTGAATGTGTAAGTTTGGGAAGTTTTCACAGCTCAACTGTGTGTGTGTGTGTGTGTGTGTGTGTGTGTGTGTGTGTGTGTGTGTGTGTGTGTGTGTGTGTGTGTGTGTGTGTGTGTGTGTGTGTGTGTGTGTGTGTGTGTGTGTGTGTGTGTGTGTGTTAAATCCAACCCAGCTGGAGGACACCGCCACCCAACGCTCCGCCAGGCGAAGGCTCTGTCATCAAGGACTGCATAGACTTGAAGAGGAGTGAGTGGAACGACGGACGCCAAAGGAGACATGACGCCCGTACCGCACCTACCCTCCCTTGGACTTACCTGCTCTGACTGTGGTGGACAGCTCACTATTCCTCACCGATGTCACAAGTGAGGAAACTTCAATTCCCAGAGACGACATTGCACACCGGGGTTTGAGCTTCGGATTAAATAGCATATTGCTGGTTAAATCTTTTTTTTTTGTAAATTAACACTTCACCTTGTCCGATAAGGGCTGTAGAATAAGCACATTAATTTTCTGTATATTCCTCACCACTAAAGTGCTCTAATTTAGAGAATAAAGTAGCTGTTTTTAGTGTAGCTGTGTTTAGGACAGTGTGCGTGGATTACATTCAGTGGACGTGCGCTGTGAACTTGCATCACGATTATTCTACAGTATAGACTTTATTTTTCACAACAACTTGACCTCTGGGCTGCATCAGGAATAGGAAAAAATAGACATCAGTGCTGCATTTGCACAGGCTTTGCTCTCCCTCGCTCTCTCTCACACGCACAGATAATGATTCATGGGGGACTCCCTGGTGTCATGTTACAGCTGACCTATCGCCAGGCGAAGGCTCTGTCATCGAGGACATATATCGAAGTCTTGATATAAAATTTTATTGAAGAGAATGTGAATGCCTCAGGTTTAAATGTGTAAGTTTGGGAAGTTTTCACAGCTCAACTGTGTGTGTGTGTGTGTGTGTGTGTGTGTGTGTGTGTGTGTGTGTGTGTGTGTGTGTGTGTGTGTGTGTGTGTGTGTGTGTGTGTGTGTGTGTGTGTGTGTGTGTGTGTGTGTGTTAAATCCAACCCAGCTGGAGGACACCGCCACCCAACGCTCCGCCAGGCGAAGGCTCTGTCATCAAGGACTGCATAGACTTGAAGAGGAGTGAGTGGAACGACGGACACCAAAGGAGACATGACGCCCGTACCGCACCTAGACTCCCTTGGACTTACCTGCTCTGACTGTGGTGGACAGCTCACTATTCCTCACCAATGTCACAAATGAGGAAACTTCAATTCCCAGAGTCGACATTGCACAAAGGGGGTTGAGCTTCGGATTAAATAGCATATTGCTGGTTAAATCTTTTTTTTTTGTAAATTAACACTTCACCTTGTCCGATAAGGGCTGTAGAATAAGCACATTAATTTTCTGTATATTCCTCACCACTAAAGTGCTCTAATTTAGAGAATAAAGTAGCTGTTTTTAGTGTAGCTGTGTTTAGGACAGTGTGCGTGGATTACATTCAGTGGACGTGCGCTGTGAACTTGCATCAGGAGCATACTACATTTTAGACTTTATTTTTCACAACAACTTGACCACTGGGCTGCATCAGGAATAAAAACAAATAGACATCAGTGCTGCATTTGCACAGGCTTTGCTCTCTCTCTCACACGCACAGATAATGATTCATGGGGGACTCCCTGGTGTCATGTCACAGCTGAACTAACGCCAGGCGAAGGCTCTGTCATCGAGGACATATATCGAAGTCTTGATATAAAATTTTGGTGAAGAGAATGTGAATGCCTCAGGTTTGAATGTGTAAGTTTGGGAAGTTTTCACAGCTCAACTGTGTGTTTGTGTTTGTGTGTGTGTGTGTGTGTGTGTGTGTGTGTGTGTGTGTGTGTGTGTGTGTTAAATCCAACCCAGCTGGAGGACACCGCCACCCAACGCTCCGCCAGGCGAAGGCTCTGTCATCAAGGACTGCATAGACTTGAAGAGGAGTGAGTGGAACGACGGACGCCAAAGGAGACATGACGCCCGTACCGCACCTACCCTCCCTTGGACTTACCTGCTCTGACTGTGGTGGACAGCTCACTATTCCTCACCGATGTCACAAGTGAGGAAACTTCAATTCCCAGAGACGACATTGCACACCGGGGTTTGAGCTTTGGATTAAATAGCATATTGCTGGTTAAATCTTTTTTTTTTGTAAATTAACACTTCACCTTGTCCGATAAGGGCTGTAGAATAAGCACATTAATTTTCTGTATATTCCTCACCACTAAAGGGCTCTAATTTAGAGAATAAAGTAGCTGTTTTTAGTGTAGCTGTGTTTAGGACAGTGTGCGTGGATTACATTCAGTGGACGTGCGCTGTGAACTTGCATCAGGAGCATACTACACTTTAGACTTTATTTTTCACAACAACTTGACCACTGGGCTGCATCAGGAATAAAAAAAAATAGACATCAGTGCTGCATTTGCACAGGCTTTGCTCTCTCTCTCACACGCACAGATAATGATTCATGGGGGACTCCCTGGTGTCATGTCACAGCTGAACTAACGCCAGGCGAAGGCTCTGTCATCGAGGACATATATCGAAGTCTTGATATAAAATTTTGGTGAAGAGAATGTGAATGCCTCAGGTTTGAATGTGTAAGTTTGGGAAGTTTTCACAGCTCAACTGTGTGTGTGTGTGTGTGTGTGTGTGTGTGTGTGTGTGTGTGTGTGTGTGTGTGTGTGTGTGTGTGTGTGTGTGTGTGTGTGTGTGTGTGTGTGTGTGTGTGTGTGTGTGTGTGTGTGTGTGTGTGTGTGTGTGTGTGTGTGTGTTAAATCCAACCCAGCTGGAGGACACCGCCACCCAACGCTCCGCCAGGCGAAGGCTCTGTCATCAAGGACTGCATAGACTTGAAGAGGAGTGAGTGGAACGACGGACGCCAAAGGAGACATGACGCCCGTACCGCACCTACCCTCCCTTGGACTTACCTGCTCTGACTGTGGTGGACAGCTCACTATTCCTCACCGATGTCACAAGTGAGGAAACTTCAATTCCCAGAGACGACATTGCACACCGGGGTTTGAGCTTCGGATTAAATAGCATATTGCTGGTTAAATCTTTTTTTTTTGTAAATTAACACTTCACCTTGTCCGATAAGGGCTGTAGAATAAGCACATTAATTTTCTGTATATTCCTCACCACTAAAGTGCTCTAATTTAGAGAATAAAGTAGCTGTTTTTAGTGTAGCTGTGTTTAGGACAGTGTGCGTGGATTACATTCAGTGGACGTGCGCTGTGAACTTGCATCACGATTATTCTACAGTATAGACTTTATTTTTCACAACAACTTGACCACTGGGCTGCATCAGGAATAAGAAAAAATAGACATCAGTGCTGCATTTGCACAGGCTTTGCTCTCCCTCGCTCTCTCTCACACGCACAGATAATGATTCATGGGGGACTCCCTGGTGTCATGTTACAGCTGACCTATTGCCAGGCGAAGGCTCTGTCATCGAGGACATATATCGAAGTCTTGATATAAAATTTTGGTGAAGAGAATGTGAATGCCTCAGGTTTAAATGTGTAAGATTGGGAAGTTTTCACAGCTCAACTGTGTGTGTGTGTGTGTGTGTGTGTGTGTGTGTGTGTGTGTGTGTGTGTGTGTGTGTGTGTGTGTGTGTGTGTGTGTGTGTGTGTGTGTGTGTGTGTGTGTGTGTGTGTGTGTGTGTGTGTGTGTGTTAAATCCAACCCAGCTGGAGGACACCGCCACCCAACGCTCCGCCAGGCGAAGGCTCTGTCATCAAGGACTGCATAGACTTGAAGAGGAGTGAGTGGAACGACGGACGCCAAAGGAGACATGATGCCCGTACCGCACCTAGACTCCCTTGGACTTACCTGCTCTGACTGTGGTGGACAGCTCACTATTCCTCACCAATGTCACAAATGAGGAAACTTCAATTCCCAGAGTCGACATTGCACAAAGGGGGTTGAGCTTCGGATTAAATAGCATATTGCTGGTTAAATCTTTTTTTTTTGTAAATTAACACTTCACCTTGTCCGATAAGGGCTGTAGAATAAGCACATTAATTTTCTGTATATTCCTCACCACTAAAATGCTCTAATTTAGAGAATAAAGTAGCTGTTTTTAGTGTAGCTGTGTTTAGGACAGTGTGCGTGGATTACATTCAGTGGACGTGCGCTGTGAACTTGCATCAGGAGCATACTACATTTTAGACTTTATTTTTCACAACAACTTGACCACTGGGCTGCATCAGGAATAAAAAAAAATAGACATCAGTGCTGCATTTGCACAGGCTTTGCTCTCTCTCTCACACGCACAGATAATGATTCATGGGGGACTCCCTGGTGTCATGTCACAGCTGAACTAACGCCAGGCGAAGGCTCTGTCATCGAGGACATATATCGAAGTCTTGATATAAAATTTTGGTGAAGAGAATGTGAATGCCTCAGGTTTGAATGTGTAAGTTTGGGAAGTTTTCACAGCTCAACTGTGTGTGTGTGTTTGTGTGTGTGTCTGTGTGTGTGTGTGTGTGTGTGTGTGTTAAATCCAACACAGCTGGAGGACACCGCCACCCAACGCTCCGCCAGGCGAAGGCTCTGTCATCAAGGACTGCATAGACTTGAAGAGGAGTGAGGGGAACGACAGACGCCAAAGGAGACATGACGCCCGTACCGCACCTACCCTCCCTTGGACTTACCTGCTCTGACTGTGGTGGACAGCTCACTATTCCTCACCAATGTCACAAGTGAGGAAACTTCAATTCCCAGAGTCGACATTGCACAAAGGGGGTTGAGCTTCGGATTAAATAGCATATTGCTGGTTAAATCTTTTTTTTTTGTAAATTAACACTTCACCTTGTCCGATAAGGGCTGTAGAATAAGCACATTAATTTTCTGTATATTCCTCACCACTAAAGGGCTCTAATTTAGAGAATAAAGTAGCTGTTTTTAGTGTAGCTGTGTTTAGGACAGTGTGCGTGGATTACATTCAGTGGACGTGCGCTGTGAACTTGCATCAGGAGCATACTACACTTTAGACTTTATTTTTCACAACAACTTGACCACTGGGCTGCATCAGGAATAAAAAAAAATAGACATCAGTGCTGCATTTGCACAGGCTTTGCTCTCTCTCTCACACGCACAGATAATGATTCATGGGGGACTCCCTGGTGTCATGTCACAGCTGAACTAACGCCAGGCGAAGGCTCTGTCATCGAGGACATATATCGAAGTCTTGATATAAAATTTTGGTGAAGAGAATGTGAATGCCTCAGGTTTGAATGTGTAAGTTTGGGAAGTTTTCACAGCTCAACTGTGTGTGTGTGTGTGTGTGTGTGTGTGTGTGTGTGTGTGTGTGTGTGTGTGTGTGTGTTAAATCCAACCCAGCTGGAGGACACCGCCACCCAACGCTCCGCCAGGCGAAGGCTCTGTCATCAAGGACTGCATAGACTTGAAGAGGAGTGAGTGGAACGACGGACGCCAAAGGAGACATGACGCCCGTACCGCACCTACCCTCCCTTGGACTTACCTGCTCTGACTGTGGTGGACAGCTCACTATTCCTCACCGATGTCACAAGTGAGGAAACTTCAATTCCCAGAGACGACATTGCACACCGGGGTTTGAGCTTCGGATTAAATAGCATATTGCTGGTTAAATCTTTTTTTTTTTGTAAATTAACACTTCACCTTGTCCGATAAGGGCTGTAGAATAAGCACATTAATTTTCTGTATGTTCCTCACCAGTAAAGGGCTCTAATTTAGAGAATAAAGTAGCTGTTTTTAGTGTAGCTGTGTTTAGGACAGCGTGCGTGGATTACGTTCAGTGGACGTGCGCTGTGAACTTGCATCACGATTATTCTACAGTATAGACTTTATTTTTCACAACAACTTGACCACTGGGCTGCATCAGGAATAAGAAAAAATAGACATCAGTGCTGCATTTGCACAGGCTTTGCTCTCTCTCTCACACGCACAAATAATGATTCATGGGGGACTCCCTGGTGTCATGTCACAGCTGAACTAACGCCAGGCGAAGGCTCTGTCATCGAGAACATATATCGAAGTCTTGATATAAAATTTTGGTGAAGAGAATGTGAATGCCTCAGGTTTGAATGTGTAAGTTTGGGAAGTTTTCACAGCTCAACTGTGTGTGTGTGTGTGTGTGTGTGTGTGTGTGTGTGTGTGTGTGTGTGTGTGTGTGTTAAATCCAACCCAGCTGGAGGACACCGCCACCCAACGCTCCGCCAGGCGAAGGCTCTGTCATCAAGGACTGCATAGACTTGAAGAGGAGTGAGTGGAACGACGGACGCCAAAGGAGACATGATGCCCGTACCGCACCTACCCTCCCTTGGACTTACCTGCTCTGACTGTGGTGGACAGCTCACTATTCCTCACCGATGTCACAAGTGAGGAAACTTCAATTCCCAGAGACGACATTGCACAAAGGGGTTTGAGCTTCGGATTAAATAGCATATTGCTGGTTAAATCTTTTTTTGTTGTAAATTAACACTTCACCTTGTCCGATAAGGGCTGTAGAATAAGCACATTAATTTTCTGTATGTTCCTCACCAGTAAAGGGCTCTAATTTAGAGAATAAAGTAGCTGTTTTTAGTGTAGCTGTGTTTAGGACAGCGTGCGTGGATTACGTTCAGTGGACGTGCGCTGTGAACTTGCATCACGATTATTCTACAGTATAGACTTTATTTTTCACAACAACTTAACCACTGGGCTGCATCAGGAATAAAAAAAAATAGACATCAGTGCTGCATTTGCACAGGCTTTGCTCTCTCTCTCACACGCACAGATAATGATTCATGGGGGACTCCCTGGTGTCATGTCACAGCTGAACTAACGCCAGGCGAAGGCTCTGTCATCGAGGACATATATCGAAGTCTTGATATAAAATTTTGGTGAAGAGAATGTGAATGCCTCAGGTTTGAATGTGTAAGTTTGGGAAGTTTTCACAGCTCAACTGTGTGTGTGTGTGTGTGTGTGTGTGTGTGTGTGTGTGTGTGTGTGTGTGTGTGTGTGTGTGTGTGTGTGTGTGTGTGTGTGTGTGTGTGTGTGTGTGTGTGTGTGTGTGTGTGTGTGTGTGTGTGTGTGTGTGTGTGTGTGTTAAATCCAACCCAGCTGGAGGACACCGCCACCCAACGCTCCGCCAGGCGAAGGCTCTGTCATCAAGGACTGCATAGACTTGAAGAGGAGTGAGTGGAACGACGGACGCCAAAGGAGACATGATGCCCGTACCGCACCTAGACTCCCTTGGACTTACCTGCTCTGACTGTGGTGGACAGCTCACTATTCCTCACCAATGTCACAAATGAGGAAACTTCAATTCCCAGAGTCGACATTGCACAAAGGGGGTTGAGCTTCGGATTAAATAGCATATTGCTGGTTAAATCTTTTTTTTTTGTAAATTAACACTTCACCTTGTCCGATAAGGGCTGTAGAATAAGCACATTAATTTTCTGTATATTCCTCACCACTAAAATGCTCTAATTTAGAGAATAAAGTAGCTGTTTTTAGTGTAGCTGTGTTTAGGACAGTGTGCGTGGATTACATTCAGTGGACGTGCGCTGTGAACTTGCATCAGGAGCATACTACATTTTAGACTTTATTTTTCACAACAACTTGACCACTGGGCTGCATCAGGAATAAAAAAAAATAGACATCAGTGCTGCATTTGCACAGGCTTTGCTCTCTCTCTCACACGCACAGATAATGATTCATGGGGGACTCCCTGGTGTCATGTCACAGCTGAACTAACGCCAGGCGAAGGCTCTGTCATCGAGGACATATATCGAAGTCTTGATATAAAATTTTGGTGAAGAGAATGTGAATGCCTCAGGTTTGAATGTGTAAGTTTGGGAAGTTTTCACAGCTCAACTGTGTGTGTGTGTTTGTGTGTGTGTCTGTGTGTGTGTGTGTGTGTGTGTGTGTTAAATCCAACACAGCTGGAGGACACCGCCACCCAACGCTCCGCCAGGCGAAGGCTCTGTCATCAAGGACTGCATAGACTTGAAGAGGAGTGAGGGGAACGACAGACGCCAAAGGAGACATGACGCCCGTACCGCACCTACCCTCCCTTGGACTTACCTGCTCTGACTGTGGTGGACAGCTCACTATTCCTCACCAATGTCACAAGTGAGGAAACTTCAATTCCCAGAGACGACATTGCACACCGGGGTTTGAGCTTCGGATTAAATAGCATATTGCTGGTTAAATCTTTTTTTTTTTGTAAATTAACACTTCACCTTGTCCGATAAGGGCTGTAGAATAAGCACATTAATTTTCTGTATGTTCCTCACCAGTAAAGGGCTCTAATTTAGAGAATAAAGTAGCTGTTTTTAGTGTAGCTGTGTTTAGGACAGCGTGCGTGGATTACGTTCAGTGGACGTGCGCTGTGAACTTGCATCACGATTATTCTACAGTATAGACTTTATTTTTCACAACAACTTGACCACTGGGCTGCATCAGGAATAAGAAAAAATAGACATCAGTGCTGCATTTGCACAGGCTTTGCTCTCTCTCTCACACGCACAAATAATGATTCATGGGGGACTCCCTGGTGTCATGTCACAGCTGAACTAACGCCAGGCGAAGGCTCTGTCATCGAGAACATATATCGAAGTCTTGATATAAAATTTTGGTGAAGAGAATGTGAATGCCTCAGGTTTGAATGTGTAAGTTTGGGAAGTTTTCACAGCTCAACTGTGTGTGTGTGTTTGTGTGTGTGTGTGTGTGTGTGTGTGTGTGTGTGTGTGTGTGTGTGTTAAATCCAACCCAGCTGGAGGACACCGCCACCCAACGCTCCGCCAGGCGAAGGCTCTGTCATCAAGGACTGCATAGACTTGAAGAGGAGTGAGTGGAACGACGGACGCCAAAGGAGACATGATGCCCGTACCGCACCTACCCTCCCTTGGACTTACCTGCTCTGACTGTGGTGGACAGCTCACTATTCCTCACCGATGTCACAAGTGAGGAAACTTCAATTCCCAGAGACGACATTGCACAAAGGGGTTTGAGCTTCGGATTAAATAGCATATTGCTGGTTAAATCTTTTTTTGTTGTAAATTAACACTTCACCTTGTCCGATAAGGGCTGTAGAATAAGCACATTAATTTTCTGTATGTTCCTCACCAGTAAAGGGCTCTAATTTAGAGAATAAAGTAGCTGTTTTTAGTGTAGCTGTGTTTAGGACAGCGTGCGTGGATTACGTTCAGTGGACGTGCGCTGTGAACTTGCATCACGATTATTCTACAGTATAGACTTTATTTTTCACAACAACTTAACCACTGGGCTGCATCAGGAATAAAAAAAAATAGACATCAGTGCTGCATTTGCACAGGCTTTGCTCTCTCTCTCACACGCACAGATAATGATTCATGGGGGACTCCCTGGTGTCATGTCACAGCTGAACTAACGCCAGGCGAAGGCTCTGTCATCGAGGACATATATCGAAGTCTTGATATAAAATTTTGGTGAAGAGAATGTGAATGCCTCAGGTTTGAATGTGTAAGTTTGGGAAGTTTTCACAGCTCAACTGTGTGTGTGTGTGTGTGTGTGTGTGTGTGTGTGTGTGTGTGTGTGTGTGTGTGTGTGTGTGTGTGTGTGTGTGTGTGTGTGTGTGTGTGTGTGTGTGTGTGTGTGTGTGTGTGTGTGTGTGTGTGTGTGTGTGTGTGTGTGTTAAATCCAACCCAGCTGGAGGACACCGCCACCCAACGCTCCGCCAGGCGAAGGCTCTGTCATCAAGGACTGCATAGACTTGAAGAGGAGTGAGTGGAACGACGGACGCCAAAGGAGACATGATGCCCGTACCGCACCTAGACTCCCTTGGACTTACCTGCTCTGACTGTGGTGGACAGCTCACTATTCCTCACCAATGTCACAAATGAGGAAACTTCAATTCCCAGAGTCGACATTGCACAAAGGGGGTTGAGCTTCGGATTAAATAGCATATTGCTGGTTAAATCTTTTTTTTTTGTAAATTAACACTTCACCTTGTCCGATAAGGGCTGTAGAATAAGCACATTAATTTTCTGTATATTCCTCACCACTAAAATGCTCTAATTTAGAGAATAAAGTAGCTGTTTTTAGTGTAGCTGTGTTTAGGACAGTGTGCGTGGATTACATTCAGTGGACGTGCGCTGTGAACTTGCATCAGGAGCATACTACATTTTAGACTTTATTTTTCACAACAACTTGACCACTGGGCTGCATCAGGAATAAAAAAAAATAGACATCAGTGCTGCATTTGCACAGGCTTTGCTCTCTCTCTCACACGCACAGATAATGATTCATGGGGGACTCCCTGGTGTCATGTCACAGCTGAACTAACGCCAGGCGAAGGCTCTGTCATCGAGGACATATATCGAAGTCTTGATATAAAATTTTGGTGAAGAGAATGTGAATGCCTCAGGTTTGAATGTGTAAGTTTGGGAAGTTTTCACAGCTCAACTGTGTGTGTGTGTTTGTGTGTGTGTCTGTGTGTGTGTGTGTGTGTGTGTGTGTTAAATCCAACACAGCTGGAGGACACCGCCACCCAACGCTCCGCCAGGCGAAGGCTCTGTCATCAAGGACTGCATAGACTTGAAGAGGAGTGAGGGGAACGACAGACGCCAAAGGAGACATGACGCCCGTACCGCACCTACCCTCCCTTGGACTTACCTGCTCTGACTGTGGTGGACAGCTCACTATTCCTCACCAATGTCACAAGTGAGGAAACTTCAATTCCCAGAGTCGACATTGCACAAAGGGGGTTGAGCTTCGGATTAAATAGCATATTGCTGGTTAAATCTTTTTTTTTTGTAAATTAACACTTCACCTTGTCCGATAAGGGCTGTAGAATAAGCACATTAATTTTCTGTATATTCCTCACCACTAAAGGGCTCTAATTTAGAGAATAAAGTAGCTGTTTTTAGTGTAGCTGTGTTTAGGACAGTGTGCGTGGATTACATTCAGTGGACGTGCGCTGTGAACTTGCATCAGGAGCATACTACACTTTAGACTTTATTTTTCACAACAACTTGACCACTGGGCTGCATCAGGAATAAAAAAAAATAGACATCAGTGCTGCATTTGCACAGGCTTTGCTCTCTCTCTCACACGCACAGATAATGATTCATGGGGGACTCCCTGGTGTCATGTCACAGCTGAACTAACGCCAGGCGAAGGCTCTGTCATCGAGGACATATATCGAAGTCTTGATATAAAATTTTGGTGAAGAGAATGTGAATGCCTCAGGTTTGAATGTGTAAGTTTGGGAAGTTTTCACAGCTCAACTGTGTGTGTGTGTGTGTGTGTGTGTGTGTGTGTGTGTGTGTGTGTGTGTGTGTGTGTGTGTGTGTTAAATCCAACCCAGCTGGAGGACACCGCCACCCAACGCTCCGCCAGGCGAAGGCTCTGTCATCAAGGACTGCATAGACTTGAAGAGGAGTGAGTGGAACGACGGACGCCAAAGGAGACATGACGCCCGTACCGCACCTACCCTCCCTTGGACTTACCTGCTCTGACTGTGGTGGACAGCTCACTATTCCTCACCGATGTCACAAGTGAGGAAACTTCAATTCCCAGAGACGACATTGCACACCGGGGTTTGAGCTTCGGATTAAATAGCATATTGCTGGTTAAATCTTTTTTTTTTTGTAAATTAACACTTCACCTTGTCCGATAAGGGCTGTAGAATAAGCACATTAATTTTCTGTATGTTCCTCACCAGTAAAGGGCTCTAATTTAGAGAATAAAGTAGCTGTTTTTAGTGTAGCTGTGTTTAGGACAGCGTGCGTGGATTACGTTCAGTGGACGTGCGCTGTGAACTTGCATCACGATTATTCTACAGTATAGACTTTATTTTTCACAACAACTTGACCACTGGGCTGCATCAGGAATAAGAAAAAATAGACATCAGTGCTGCATTTGCACAGGCTTTGCTCTCTCTCTCACACGCACAAATAATGATTCATGGGGGACTCCCTGGTGTCATGTCACAGCTGAACTAACGCCAGGCGAAGGCTCTGTCATCGAGAACATATATCGAAGTCTTGATATAAAATTTTGGTGAAGAGAATGTGAATGCCTCAGGTTTGAATGTGTAAGTTTGGGAAGTTTTCACAGCTCAACTGTGTGTGTGTGTTGTGTGTGTGTGTGTGTGTGTGTGTGTGTGTGTGTGTGTGTGTGTGTGTTAAATCCAACCCAGCTGGAGGACACCGCCACCCAACGCTCCGCCAGGCGAAGGCTCTGTCATCAAGGACTGCATAGACTTGAAGAGGAGTGAGTGGAACGACGGACGCCAAAGGAGACATGATGCCCGTACCGCACCTACCCTCCCTTGGACTTACCTGCTCTGACTGTGGTGGACAGCTCACTATTCCTCACCGATGTCACAAGTGAGGAAACTTCAATTCCCAGAGACGACATTGCACAAAGGGGTTTGAGCTTCGGATTAAATAGCATATTGCTGGTAAAATCTTTTTTTGTTGTAAATTAACACTTCACCTTGTCCGATAAGGGCTGTAGAATAAGCACATTAATTTTCTGTATGTTCCTCACCAGTAAAGGGCTCTAAATTAGAGAATAAAGTAGCTGTTTTTAGTGTAGCTGTGTTTAGGACAGCGTGCGTGGATTACGTTCAGTGGACGTGCGCTGTGAACTTGCATCACGATTATTCTACAGTATAGACTTTATTTTTCACAACAACTTGACCACTGGGCTGCATCAGGAATAAGAAAAAATAGACATCAGTGCTGCATTTGCACAGGCTTTGCTCTCTCTCTCACACGCACAAATAATGATTCATGGGGGACTCCCTGGTGTCATGTCACAGCTGAACTAACGCCAGGCGAAGGCTCTGTCATCGAGAACATATATCGAAGTCTTGATATAAAATTTTGGTGAAGAGAATGTGAATGCCTCAGGTTTGAATGTGTAAGTTTGGGAAGTTTTCACAGCTCAACTGTGTGTGTGTGTTTGTGTGTGTGTGTGTGTGTGTGTGTGTGTGTGTGTGTGTGTGTGTGTTAAATCCAACCCAGCTGGAGGACACCGCCACCCAACGCTCCGCCAGGCGAAGGCTCTGTCATCAAGGACTGCATAGACTTGAAGAGGAGTGAGTGGAACGACGGACGCCAAAGGAGACATGATGCCCGTACCGCACCTACCCTCCCTTGGACTTACCTGCTCTGACTGTGGTGGACAGCTCACTATTCCTCACCGATGTCACAAGTGAGGAAACTTCAATTCCCAGAGACGACATTGCACAAAGGGGTTTGAGCTTCGGATTAAATAGCATATTGCTGGTTAAATCTTTTTTTGTTGTAAATTAACACTTCACCTTGTCCGATAAGGGCTGTAGAATAAGCACATTAATTTTCTGTATGTTCCTCACCAGTAAAGGGCTCTAATTTAGAGAATAAAGTAGCTGTTTTTAGTGTAGCTGTGTTTAGGACAGCGTGCGTGGATTACGTTCAGTGGACGTGCGCTGTGAACTTGCATCACGATTATTCTACAGTATAGACTTTATTTTTCACAACAACTTAACCACTGGGCTGCATCAGGAATAAAAAAAAATAGACATCAGTGCTGCATTTGCACAGGCTTTGCTCTCTCTCTCACACGCACAGATAATGATTCATGGGGGACTCCCTGGTGTCATGTCACAGCTGAACTAACGCCAGGCGAAGGCTCTGTCATCGAGGACATATATCGAAGTCTTGATATAAAATTTTGGTGAAGAGAATGTGAATGCCTCAGGTTTGAATGTGTAAGTTTGGGAAGTTTTCACAGCTCAACTGTGTGTGTGTGTGTGTGTGTGTGTGTGTGTGTGTGTGTGTGTGTGTGTGTGTGTGTGTGTGTGTGTGTGTGTGTGTGTGTGTGTGTGTGTGTGTGTGTGTGTGTGTGTGTGTGTGTGTGTGTGTGTGTGTGTGTGTGTGTGTGTGTTAAATCCAACCCAGCTGGAGGACACCGCCACCCAACGCTCCGCCAGGTGAAGGCTCTGTCATCAAGGACTGCATAGACTTGAAGAGGAGTGAGTGGAACGACGGACGCCAAAGGAGACATGACGCCCGTACCGCACCTACCCTCCCTTGGACTTACCTGCTCTGACTGTGGTGGACAGCTCACTATTCCTCACCGATGTCACAAGTGAGGAAACTTCAATTCCCAGAGACGACATTGCACACCGGGGTTTGAGCTTCGGATTAAATAGCATATTGCTGGTAAAATCTTTTTTTGTTGTAAATTAACACTTCACCTTGTCCGATAAGGGCTGTAGAATAAGCACATTAATTTTCTGTATGTTCCTCACCAGTAAAGGGCTCTAAATTAGAGAATAAAGTAGCTGTTTTTAGTGTAGCTGTGTTTAGGACAGCGTGCGTGGATTACGTTCAGTGGACGTGCGCTGTGAACTTGCATCACGATTATTCTACAGTATAGACTTTATTTTTCACAACAACTTGACCACTGGGCTGCATCAGGAATAAGAAAAAATAGACATCAGTGCTGCATTTGCACAGGCTTTGCTCTCCCTCGCTCTCTCTCACACGCACAGATAATGATTCATGGGGGACTCCCTGGTGTCATGTTAAAGCTGACCTATTGCCAGGCGAAGGCTCTGTCATCGAGGACATATATCGAAGTCTTGATATAAAATTTTATTGAAGAGAATGTGAATGCCTCAGGTTTAAATGTGTAAGATTGGGAAGTTTTCACAGCTCAACTGTGTGTGTGTGTGTGTGTGTGTGTGTGTGTGTGTGTGTGTGTGTGTGTGTGTGTGTGTGTGTGTGTGTGTGTGTGTGTGTGTGTGTGTGTGTGTGTGTGTGTGTGTGTGTGTGTGTGTTAAATCCAACCCAGCTGGAGGGCACCGCCACCCAACGCTCCGCCAGGCGAAGGCTCTGTCATCAAGGACTGCATAGACTTGAAGAGGAGTGAGTGGAACGACGGACACCAAAGGAGACATGACGCCCGTACCGCACCTAGCCTCCCTTGGACTTACCTGCTCTGACTGTGGTGGACAGCTTACTATTCCTCACCAATGTCACAAATGAGGAAACTTCAATTCCCAGAGTCGACATTGCACAAAGGGGGTTGAGCTTCGGATTAAATAGCATATTGCTGGTTAAATCTTTTTTTGTTGTAAATTAACACTTCACCTTGTCCGATAAGGGCTGTAGAATAAGCACATTAATTTTCTGTATATTCCTCACCACTAAAGGGCTCTAATTTAGAGAATAAAGTAGCTGTTTTTAGTGTAGCTGTGTTTAGGACAGTGTGCGTGGATTACATTCAGTGGACGTGCGCTGTGAACTTGCATCAGGAGCATACTACACTTTAGACTTTATTTTTCACAACAACTTGACCACTGGGCTGCATCAGCAATAAAAAAAAATAGACATCAGTGCTGCATTTGCACAGGCTTTGCTCTCTCTCTCACACGCACAGATAATGATTCATGGGGGACTCCCTGGTGTCATGTCACAGCTGAACTAACGCCAGGCGAAGGCTCTGTCATCGAGGACATATATCGAAGTCTTGATATAAAATTTTGGTGAAGAGAATGTGAATGCCTCAGGTTTGAATGTGTAAGTTTGGGAAGTTTTCACAGCTCAACTGTGTGTGTGTGTGTGTGTGTGTGTGTGTGTGTGTGTGTGTGTGTGTGTGTGTGTGTGTGTGTGTGTGTGTGTGTGTGTGTGTGTGTGTGTGTGTGTGTGTGTGTGTGTGTGTGTGTGTGTGTGTGTGTGTGTGTGTGTGTTTGTGTGTGTGTGTGTGTGTGTGTGTGTGTGTGTGTTAAATCCAACCCAGCTGGAGGACACCGCCACCCAACGCTCCGCCAGGCGAAGGCTCTGTCATCAAGGACTGCATAGACTTGAAGAGGAGTGAGTGGAACGACGGACGCCAAAGGAGACATGATGCCCGTACCGCACCTACCCTCCCTTGGACTTACCTGCTCTGACTGTGGTGGACAGCTCACTATTCCTCACCGATGTCATAAGTGAGGAAACTTCAATTCCCAGAGACGACATTGCACAAAGGGGTTTGAGCTTCGGATTAAATAGCATATTGCTGGTTAAATCTTTTTTTGTTGTAAATTAACACTTCACCTTGTCCGATAAGGGCTGTAGAATAAGCACATTAATTTTCTGTATGTTCCTCACCAGTAAAGGGCTCTAATTTAGAGAATAAAGTAGCTGTTTTTAGTGTAGCTGTGTTTAGGACAGCGTGCGTGGATTACGTTCAGTGGACGTGCGCTGTGAACTTGCATCACGATTATTCTACAGTATAGACTTTTTTTTTCACAACAACTTAACCACTGGGCTGCATCAGGAATAAAAAAAAATAGACATCAGTGCTGCATTTGCACAGGCTTTGCTCTCTCTCTCACACGCACAGATAATGATTCATGGGGGACTCCCTGGTGTCATGTCACAGCTGAACTAACGCCAGGCGAAGGCTCTGTCATCGAGGACATATATCGAAGTCTTGATATAAAATTTTGGTGAAGAGAATGTGAATGCCTCAGGTTTGAATGTGTAAGTTTGGGAAGTTTTCACAGCTCAACTGTGTGTGTGTGTGTGTGTGTGTGTGTGTGTGTGTGTGTGTGTGTGTGTGTGTGTGTGTGTGTGTGTGTGTGTGTGTGTGTGTGTGTGTGTGTGTGTGTGTGTGTGTGTGTGTGTGTGTGTGTGTGTGTGTGTGTGTGTGTGTGTGTTAAATCCAACCCAGCTGGAGGACACCGCCACCCAACGCTCCGCCAGGTGAAGGCTCTGTCATCAAGGACTGCATAGACTTGAAGAGGAGTGAGTGGAACGACGGACACCAAAGGAGACATGACGCCCGTACCGCACCTAGCCTCCCTTGGACTTACCTGCTCTGACTGTGGTGGACAGCTCACTATTCCTCACCAATGTCACAAATGAGGAAACTTCAATTCCCAGAGTCGACATTGCACAAAGGGGGTTGAGCTTCGGATTAAATAGCATATTGCTGGTTAAATCTTTTTTTGTTGTAAATTAACACTTCACCTTGTCCGATAAGGGCTGTAGAATAAGCACATTAATTTTCTGTATATTCCTCACCAGTAAACGGCTCTAATTTAGAGAAAAAAGTAGCTGTTTTTAGTGTAGCTGTGTTTAGGACAGCGTGCGTGGATTACGTTCAGTGGACGTGCGCTGTGAACTTGCATCACGATTTTTCTACAGTATAGACTTTATTTTTCACAACAACTTGACCACTGGGCTGCATCAGGAATAAGAAAAAATAGACATCAGTGCTGCATTTGCACAGGCTTTGCTCTCTCTCTCACACGCACAAATAATGATTCATGGGGGACTCCCTGGTGTCATGTCACAGCTGAACTAACGCCAGGCGAAGGCTCTGTCATCGAGGACATATATCGAAGTCTTGATATAAAATTTTGGTGAAGAGAATGTGAATGCCTCAGGTTTGAATGTGTAAGTTTGGGAAGTTTTCACAGCTCAACTGTGTGTGTGTGTGTGTGTGTGTGTGTGTGTGTGTGTGTGTGTGTGTGTGTGTGTGTGTGTGTGTGTGTGTGTGTGTGTGTGTGTGTGTGTGTGTGTGTGTGTGTGTGTGTGTGTGTGTGTGTGTGTTAAATCCAACCCAGCTGGAGGACACCGCCACCCAACGCTCCGCCAGGCGAAGGCTCTGTCATCAAGGACTGCATAGACTTGAAGAGGAGTGAGTGGAACGACGGACACCAAAGGAGACATGACGCCCGTACCGCACCTAGCCTCCCTTGGATTTACCTGCTCTGACTGTGGTGGACAGCTCACTATTCCTCACCAATGTCACAAATGAGGAAACTTCAATTCCCAGAGTCGACATTGCACAAAGGGGGTTGAGCTTCGGATTAAATAGCATATTGCTGGTTAAATCTTTTTTTGTTGTAAATTAACACTTCACCTTGTCCGATAAGGGCTGTAGAATAAGCACATTAATTTTCTGTATATTCCTCACCACTAAAGGGCTCTAATTTAGAGAATAAAGTAGCTGTTTTTAGTGTAGCTGTGTTTAGGACAGTGTGCGTGGATTACATTCAGTGGACGTGCGCTGTGAACTTGCATCAGGAGCATACTACACTTTAGACTTTATTTTTCACAACAACTTGACCACTGGGCTGCATCAGGAATAAAAAAAAATAGACATCAGTGCTGCATTTGCACAGGCTTTGCTCTCTCTCTCACACGCACAGATAATGATTCATGGGGGACTCCCTGGTGTCATGTCACAGCTGAACTAACGCCAGGCGAAGGCTCTGTCATCGAGGACATATATCGAAGTCTTGATATAAAATTTTGGTGAAGAGAATGTGAATGCCTCAGGTTTGAATGTGTAAGTTTGGGAAGTTTTCACAGCTCAACTGTGTGTGTGTGTGTGTGTGTGTGTGTGTGTGTGTGTGTGTGTGTGTGTGTGTGTGTGTGTGTGTGTGTGTGTGTGTGTGTGTGTGTGTGTGTGTGTGTGTGTGTGTGTGTGTGTGTGTGTGTGTGTGTTTGTGTGTGTGTGTGTGTGTGTGTGTGTGTGTGTGTTAAATCCAACCCAGCTGGAGGACACCGCCACCCAACGCTCCGCCAGGCGAAGGCTCTGTCATCAAGGACTGCATAGACTTGAAGAGGAGTGAGTGGAACGACGGACGCCAAAGGAGACATGATGCCCGTACCGCACCTACCCTCCCTTGGACTTACCTGCTCTGACTGTGGTGGACAGCTCACTATTCCTCACCGATGTCATAAGTGAGGAAACTTCAATTCCCAGAGACGACATTGCACAAAGGGGTTTGAGCTTCGGATTAAATAGCATATTGCTGGTTAAATCTTTTTTTGTTGTAAATTAACACTTCACCTTGTCCGATAAGGGCTGTAGAATAAGCACATTAATTTTCTGTATGTTCCTCACCAGTAAAGGGCTCTAATTTAGAGAATAAAGTAGCTGTTTTTAGTGTAGCTGTGTTTAGGACAGCGTGCGTGGATTACGTTCAGTGGACGTGCGCTGTGAACTTGCATCACGATTATTCTACAGTATAGACTTTTTTTTTCACAACAACTTAACCACTGGGCTGCATCAGGAATAAAAAAAAATAGACATCAGTGCTGCATTTGCACAGGCTTTGCTCTCTCTCTCACACGCACAGATAATGATTCATGGGGGACTCCCTGGTGTCATGTCACAGCTGAACTAACGCCAGGCGAAGGCTCTGTCATCGAGGACATATATCGAAGTCTTGATATAAAATTTTGGTGAAGAGAATGTGAATGCCTCAGGTTTGAATGTGTAAGTTTGGGAAGTTTTCACAGCTCAACTGTGTGTGTGTGTGTGTGTGTGTGTGTGTGTGTGTGTGTGTGTGTGTGTGTGTGTGTGTGTGTGTGTGTGTGTGTGTGTGTGTGTGTGTGTGTGTGTGTGTGTGTGTGTGTGTGTGTGTGTGTGTGTGTGTGTGTGTGTGTGTGTGTGTGTGTGTTAAATCCAACCCAGCTGGAGGACACCGCCACCCAACGCTCCGCCAGGTGAAGGCTCTGTCATCAAGGACTGCATAGACTTGAAGAGGAGTGAGTGGAACGACGGACACCAAAGGAGACATGACGCCCGTACCGCACCTAGCCTCCCTTGGACTTACCTGCTCTGACTGTGGTGGACAGCTCACTATTCCTCACCAATGTCACAAATGAGGAAACTTCAATTCCCAGAGTCGACATTGCACAAAGGGGGTTGAGCTTCGGATTAAATAGCATATTGCTGGTTAAATCTTTTTTTGTTGTAAATTAACACTTCACCTTGTCCGATAAGGGCTGTAGAATAAGCACATTAATTTTCTGTATATTCCTCACCAGTAAACGGCTCTAATTTAGAGAAAAAAGTAGCTGTTTTTAGTGTAGCTGTGTTTAGGACAGCGTGCGTGGATTACGTTCAGTGGACGTGCGCTGTGAACTTGCATCACGATTTTTCTACAGTATAGACTTTATTTTTCACAACAACTTGACCACTGGGCTGCATCAGGAATAAGAAAAAATAGACATCAGTGCTGCATTTGCACAGGCTTTGCTCTCTCTCTCACACGCACAAATAATGATTCATGGGGGACTCCCTGGTGTCATGTCACAGCTGAACTAACGCCAGGCGAAGGCTCTGTCATCGAGGACATATATCGAAGTCTTGATATAAAATTTTGGTGAAGAGAATGTGAATGCCTCAGGTTTGAATGTGTAAGTTTGGGAAGTTTTCACAGCTCAACTGTGTGTGTGTGTGTGTGTGTGTGTGTGTGTGTGTGTGTGTGTGTGTGTGTGTGTGTGTGTGTGTGTGTGTGTGTGTGTGTGTGTGTGTGTGTGTGTGTGTGTGTGTGTGTGTGTGTGTGTGTGTGTGTGTGTGTGTGTGTGTGTGTTAAATCCAACCCAGCTGGAGGACACCGCCACCCAACGCTCCGCCAGGCGAAGGCTCTGTCATCAAGGACTGCATAGACTTGAAGAGGAGTGAGTGGAACGACGGACACCAAAGGAGACATGACGCCCGTACCGCACCTAGCCTCCCTTGGATTTACCTGCTCTGACTGTGGTGGACAGCTCACTATTCCTCACCAATGTCACAAATGAGGAAACTTCAATTCCCAGAGTCGACATTGCACAAAGGGGGTTGAGCTTCGGATTAAATAGCATATTGCTGGTTAAATCTTTTTTTGTTGTAAATTAACACTTCACCTTGTCCGATAAGGGCTGTAGAATAAGCACATTAATTTTCTGTATATTCCTCACCACTAAAGGGCTCTAATTTAGAGAATAAAGTAGCTGTTTTTAGTGTAGCTGTGTTTAGGACAGTGTGCGTGGATTACATTCAGTGGACGTGCGCTGTGAACTTGCATCAGGAGCATACTACACTTTAGACTTTATTTTTCACAACAACTTGACCACTGGGCTGCATCAGGAATAAAAAAAAATAGACATCAGTGCTGCATTTGCACAGGCTTTGCTCTCTCTCTCACACGCACAGATAATGATTCATGGGGGACTCCCTGGTGTCATGTCACAGCTGAACTAACGCCAGGCGAAGGCTCTGTCATCGAGGACATATATCGAAGTCTTGATATAAAATTTTGGTGAAGAGAATGTGAATGCCTCAGGTTTGAATGTGTAAGTTTGGGAAGTTTTCACAGCTCAACTGTGTGTGTGTGTGTGTGTGTGTGTGTGTGTGTGTGTGTGTGTGTGTGTGTGTGTGTGTGTGTGTGTGTGTGTGTGTGTGTGTGTGTGTGTGTGTGTGTGTGTGTGTGTGTGTGTGTGTGTGTGTGTGTTAAATCCAACCCAGCTGGAGGACACCGCCACCCAACGCTCCGCCAGGTGAAGGCTCTGTCATCAAGGACTGCATAGACTTGAAGAGGAGTGAGTGGAACGACGGACGCCAAAGGAGACATGACGCCCGTACCGCACCTACCCTCCCTTGGACTTACCTGCTCTGACTGTGGTGGACAGCTCACTATTCCTCACCGATGTCACAAGTGAGGAAACTTCAATTCCCAGAGACGACATTGCACACCGGGGTTTGAGCTTCGGATTAAATAGCATATTGCTGGTTAAATCTTTTTTTGTTGTAAATTAACACTTCACCTTGTCCGATAAGGGCTGTAGAATAAGCACATTAATTTTATGTATGTTCCTCACCAGTAAAGGGCTCTAATTTAGAGAATAAAGTAGCTGTTTTTAGTGTAGCTGTGTTTAGGACAGCGTGCGTGGATTACGTTCAGTGGACGTGCGCTGTGAACTTGCATCACGATTATTCTACAGTATAGACTTTTTTTTTCACAACAACTTAACCACTGGGCTGCATCAGGAATAAAAAAAAATAGACATCAGTGCTGCATTTGCACAGGCTTTGCTCTCTCTCTCACACGCACAGATAATGATTCATGGGGGACTCCCTGGTGTCATGTCACAGCTGAACTAACGCCAGGCGAAGGCTCTGTCATCGAGGACATATATCGAAGTCTTGATATAAAATTTTGGTGAAGAGAATGTGAATGCCTCAGGTTTGAATGTGTAAGTTTGGGAAGTTTTCACAGCTCAACTGTGTGTGTGTGTGTGTGTGTGTGTGTGTGTGTGTGTGTGTGTGTGTGTGTGTGTGTGTGTGTGTGTGTGTGTGTGTGTGTGTGTGTGTGTGTGTGTGTGTGTGTGTGTGTGTGTGTGTGTGTGTGTGTTAAATCCAACCCAGCTGGAGGACACCGCCACCCAACGCTCCGCCAGGTGAAGGCTCTGTCATCAAGGACTGCATAGACTTGAAGAGGAGTGAGTGGAACGACGGACACCAAAGGAGACATGACGCCCGTACCGCACCTAGCCTCCCTTGGACTTACCTGCTCTGACTGTGGTGGACAGCTCACTATTCCTCACCAATGTCACAAATGAGGAAACTTCAATTCCCAGAGTCGACATTGCACAAAGGGGGTTGAGCTTCGGATTAAATAGCATATTGCTGGTTAAATCTTTTTTTGTTGTAAATTAACACTTCACCTTGTCCGATAAGGGCTGTAGAATAAGCACATTAATTTTCTGTATATTCCTCACCAGTAAACGGCTCTAATTTAGAGAAAAAAGTAGCTGTTTTTAGTGTAGCTGTGTTTAGGACAGCGTGCGTGGATTACGTTCAGTGGACGTGCGCTGTGAACTTGCATCACGATTTTTCTACAGTATAGACTTTATTTTTCACAACAACTTGACCACTGGGCTGCATCAGGAATAAGAAAAAATAGACATCAGTGCTGCATTTGCACAGGCTTTGCTCTCTCTCTCACACGCACAAATAATGATTCATGGGGGACTCCCTGGTGTCATGTCACAGCTGAACTAACGCCAGGCGAAGGCTCTGTCATCGAGGACATATATCGAAGTCTTGATATAAAATTTTGGTGAAGAGAATGTGAATGCCTCAGGTTTGAATGTGTAAGTTTGGGAAGTTTTCACAGCTCAACTGTGTGTGTGTGTGTGTGTGTGTGTGTGTGTGTGTGTGTGTGTGTGTGTGTGTGTGTGTGTGTGTGTGTGTGTGTGTGTGTGTGTGTGTGTGTGTGTGTGTGTGTGTGTGTGTGTGTGTGTGTGTGTTAAATCCAACCCAGCTGGAGGACACCGCCACCCAACGCTCCGCCAGGCGAAGGCTCTGTCATCAAGGACTGCATAGACTTGAAGAGGAGTGAGTGGAACGACGGACACCAAAGGAGACATGACGCCCGTACCGCACCTAGCCTCCCTTGGATTTACCTGCTCTGACTGTGGTGGACAGCTCACTATTCCTCACCAATGTCACAAATGAGGAAACTTCAATTCCCAGAGTCGACATTGCACAAAGGGGGTTGAGCTTCGGATTAAATAGCATATTGCTGGTTAAATCTTTTTTTGTTGTAAATTAACACTTCACCTTGTCCGATAAGGGCTGTAGAATAAGCACATTAATTTTCTGTATATTCCTCACCACTAAAGGGCTCTAATTTAGAGAATAAAGTAGCTGTTTTTAGTGTAGCTGTGTTTAGGACAGTGTGCGTGGATTACATTCAGTGGACGTGCGCTGTGAACTTGCATCAGGAGCATACTACACTTTAGACTTTATTTTTCACAACAACTTGACCACTGGGCTGCATCAGGAATAAAAAAAAATAGACATCAGTGCTGCATTTGCACAGGCTTTGCTCTCTCTCTCACACGCACAGATAATGATTCATGGGGGACTCCCTGGTGTCATGTCACAGCTGAACTAACGCCAGGCGAAGGCTCTGTCATCGAGGACATATATCGAAGTCTTGATATAAAATTTTGGTGAAGAGAATGTGAATGCCTCAGGTTTGAATGTGTAAGTTTGGGAAGTTTTCACAGCTCAACTGTGTGTGTGTGTGTGTGTGTGTGTGTGTGTGTGTGTGTGTGTGTGTGTGTGTGTGTGTGTGTGTGTGTGTGTGTGTGTGTGTGTGTGTGTGTGTGTGTGTGTGTGTGTGTGTGTGTGTGTGTGTGTGTGTTAAATCCAACCCAGCTGGAGGACACCGCCACCCAACGCTCCGCCAGGTGAAGGCTCTGTCATCAAGGACTGCATAGACTTGAAGAGGAGTGAGTGGAACGACGGACGCCAAAGGAGACATGACGCCCGTACCGCACCTACCCTCCCTTGGACTTACCTGCTCTGACTGTGGTGGACAGCTCACTATTCCTCACCGATGTCACAAGTGAGGAAACTTCAATTCCCAGAGACGACATTGCACACCGGGGTTTGAGCTTCGGATTAAATAGCATATTGCTGGTTAAATCTTTTTTTGTTGTAAATTAACACTTCACCTTGTCCGATAAGGGCTGTAGAATAAGCACATTAATTTTATGTATGTTCCTCACCAGTAAAGGGCTCTAATTTAGAGAATAAAGTAGCTGTTTTTAGTGTAGCTGTGTTTAGGACAGCGTGCGTGGATTACGTTCAGTGGACGTGCGCTGTGAACTTGCATCACGATTATTCTACAGTATAGACTTTTTTTTTCACAACAACTTAACCACTGGGCTGCATCAGGAATAAAAAAAAATAGACATCAGTGCTGCATTTGCACAGGCTTTGCTCTCTCTCTCACACGCACAGATAATGATTCATGGGGGACTCCCTGGTGTCATGTCACAGCTGAACTAACGCCAGGCGAAGGCTCTGTCATCGAGGACATATATCGAAGTCTTGATATAAAATTTTGGTGAAGAGAATGTGAATGCCTCAGGTTTGAATGTGTAAGTTTGGGAAGTTTTCACAGCTCAACTGTGTGTGTGTGTGTGTGTGTGTGTGTGTGTGTGTGTGTGTGTGTGTGTGTGTGTGTGTGTGTGTGTGTGTGTGTGTGTGTGTGTGTGTGTGTGTGTGTGTGTGTGTGTGTGTGTGTGTGTGTGTGTGTTAATTAAATCCAACCCAGCTGGAGGACACCGCCACCCAACGCTCCGCCAGGTGAAGGCTCTGTCATCAAGGACTGCATAGACTTGAAGAGGAGTGAGTGGAACGACGGACACCAAAGGAGACATGACGCCCGTACCGCACCTAGCCTCCCTTGGACTTACCTGCTCTGACTGTGGTGGACAGCTCACTATTCCTCACCAATGTCACAAATGAGGAAACTTCAATTCCCAGAGTCGACATTGCACAAAGGGGGTTGAGCTTCGGATTAAATAGCATATTGCTGGTTAAATCTTTTTTTGTTGTAAATTAACACTTCACCTTGTCCGATAAGGGCTGTAGAATAAGCACATTAATTTTCTGTATATTCCTCACCAGTAAACGGCTCTAATTTAGAGAAAAAAGTAGCTGTTTTTAGTGTAGCTGTGTTTAGGACAGCGTGCGTGGATTACGTTCAGTGGACGTGCGCTGTGAACTTGCATCACGATTTTTCTACAGTATAGACTTTATTTTTCACAACAACTTGACCACTGGGCTGCATCAGGAATAAGAAAAAATAGACATCAGTGCTGCATTTGCACAGGCTTTGCTCTCTCTCTCACACGCACAAATAATGATTCATGGGGGACTCCCTGGTGTCATGTCACAGCTGAACTAACGCCAGGCGAAGGCTCTGTCATCGAGGACATATATCGAAGTCTTGATATAAAATTTTGGTGAAGAGAATGTGAATGCCTCAGGTTTGAATGTGTAAGTTTGGGAAGTTTTCACAGCTCAACTGTGTGTGTGTGTGTGTGTGTGTGTGTGTGTGTGTGTGTGTGTGTGTGTGTGTGTGTGTGTGTGTGTGTGTGTGTGTGTGTGTGTGTGTGTGTGTGTGTGTGTGTGTGTGTGTGTGTGTGTGTGTGTGTGTGTGTGTGTGTGTGTGTTAAATCCAACCCAGCTGGAGGACACCGCCACCCAACGCTCCGCCAGGCGAAGGCTCTGTCATCAAGGACTGCATAGACTTGAAGAGGAGTGAGTGGAACGACGGACACCAAAGGAGACATGACGCCCGTACCGCACCTAGCCTCCCTTGGATTTACCTGCTCTGACTGTGGTGGACAGCTCACTATTCCTCACCAATGTCACAAATGAGGAAACTTCAATTCCCAGAGTCGACATTGCACAAAGGGGGTTGAGCTTCGGATTAAATAGCATATTGCTGGTTAAATCTTTTTTTGTTGTAAATTAACACTTCACCTTGTCCGATAAGGGCTGTAGAATAAGCACATTAATTTTCTGTATATTCCTCACCACTAAAGGGCTCTAATTTAGAGAATAAAGTAGCTGTTTTTAGTGTAGCTGTGTTTAGGACAGTGTGCGTGGATTACATTCAGTGGACGTGCGCTGTGAACTTGCATCAGGAGCATACTACACTTTAGACTTTATTTTTCACAACAACTTGACCACTGGGCTGCATCAGGAATAAAAAAAAATAGACATCAGTGCTGCATTTGCACAGGCTTTGCTCTCTCTCTCACACGCACAGATAATGATTCATGGGGGACTCCCTGGTGTCATGTCACAGCTGAACTAACGCCAGGCGAAGGCTCTGTCATCGAGGACATATATCGAAGTCTTGATATAAAATTTTGGTGAAGAGAATGTGAATGCCTCAGGTTTGAATGTGTAAGTTTGGGAAGTTTTCACAGCTCAACTGTGTGTGTGTGTGTGTGTGTGTGTGTGTGTGTGTGTGTGTGTGTGTGTGTGTGTGTGTGTGTGTGTGTGTGTGTGTGTGTGTGTGTGTGTGTGTGTGTGTGTGTGTGTGTGTGTGTGTGTGTTAAATCCAACCCAGCTGGAGGACACCGCCACCCAACGCTCCGCCAGGTGAAGGCTCTGTCATCAAGGACTGCATAGACTTGAAGAGGAGTGAGTGGAACGACGGACGCCAAAGGAGACATGACGCCCGTACCGCACCTACCCTCCCTTGGACTTACCTGCTCTGACTGTGGTGGACAGCTCACTATTCCTCACCGATGTCACAAGTGAGGAAACTTCAATTCCCAGAGACGACATTGCACACCGGGGTTTGAGCTTCGGATTAAATAGCATATTGCTGGTTAAATCTTTTTTTGTTGTAAATTAACACTTCACCTTGTCCGATAAGGGCTGTAGAATAAGCACATTAATTTTCTGTATGTTCCTCACCAGTAAAGGGCTCTAATTTAGAGAATAAAGTAGCTGTTTTTAGTGTAGCTGTGTTTAGGACAGCGTGCGTGGATTACGTTCAGTGGACGTGCGCTGTGAACTTGCATCACGATTATTCTACAGTATAGACTTTATTTTTCACAACAACTTGACCACTGGGCTGCATCAGGAATAAGAAAAAATAGACATCAGTGCTGCATTTGCACAGGCTTTGCTCTCCCTCGCTCTCTCTCACACGCACAGATAATGATTCATGGGGGACTCCCTGGTGTCATGTTAAAGCTGACCTATTGCCAGGCGAAGGCTCTGTCATCGAGGACATATATCGAAGTCTTGATATAAAATTTTATTGAAGAGAATGTGAATGCCTCAGGTTTAAATGTGTAAGATTGGGAAGTTTTCACAGCTCAACTGTGTGTGTGTGTGTGTGTGTGTGTGTGTGTGTGTGTGTGTGTGTGTGTGTGTGTGTGTGTGTGTGTGTGTGTGTGTGTGTGTGTGTGTGTGTGTGTGTGTGTGTGTGTGTGTGTGTGTGTGTGTGTGTGTGTGTGTGTGTGTTAAATCCAACCCAGCTGGAGGACACCGCCACCCAACGCTCCGCCAGGCGAAGGCTCTGTCATCAAGGACTGCATAGACTTGAAGAGGAGTGAGTGGAACGACGGACACCAAAGGAGACATGACGCCCGTACCGCACCTAGCCTCCCTTGGACTTACCTGCTCTGACTGTGGTGGACAGCTCACTATTCCTCACCAATGTCACAAATGAGGAAACTTCAATTCCCAGAGTCGACATTGCACAAAGGGGGTTGAGCTTCGGATTAAATAGCATATTGCTGGTTAAATCTTTTTTTGTTGTAAATTAACACTTCACCTTGTCCGATAAGGGCTGTAGAATAAGCACATTAATTTTCTGTATATTCCTCACCACTAAAGGGCTCTAATTTAGAGAATAAAGTAGCTGTTTTTAGTGTAGCTGTGTTTAGGACAGTGTGCGTGGATTACATTCAGTGGACGTGCGCTGTGAACTTGCATCAGGAGCATACTACACTTTAGACTTTATTTTTCACAACAACTTGACCACTGGGCTGCATCAGCAATAAAAAAAAATAGACATCAGTGCTGCATTTGCACAGGCTTTGCTCTCTCTCTCACACGCACAGATAATGATTCATGGGGGACTCCCTGGTGTCATGTCACAGCTGAACTAACGCCAGGCGAAGGCTCTGTCATCGAGGACATATATCGAAGTCTTGATATAAAATTTTGGTGAAGAGAATGTGAATGCCTCAGGTTTGAATGTGTAAGTTTGGGAAGTTTTCACAGCTCAACTGTGTGTGTGTGTGTGTGTGTGTGTGTGTGTGTGTGTGTGTGTGTGTGTGTGTGTGTGTGTGTGTGTGTGTGTGTGTGTGTGTGTGTGTGTGTGTGTGTGTGTGTGTGTGTGTGTGTGTGTGTGTGTGTGTGTGTGTGTGTGTGTGTGTTAAATCCAACCCAGCTGGAGGACACCGCCACCCAACGCTCCGCCAGGTGAAGGCTCTGTCATCAAGGACTGCATAGACTTGAAGAGGAGTGAGTGGAACGACGGACGCCAAAGGAGACATGACGCCCGTACCGCACCTACCCTCCCTTGGACTTACCTGCTCTGACTGTGGTGGACAGCTCACTATTCCTCACCGATGTCACAAGTGAGGAAACTTCAATTCCCAGAGACGACATTGCACACCGGGGTTTGAGCTTCGGATTAAATAGCATATTGCTGGTTAAATCTTTTTTTGTTGTAAATTAACACTTCACCTTGTCCGATAAGGGCTGTAGAATAAGCACATTAATTTTCTGTATGTTCCTCACCAGTAAAGGGCTCTAATTTAGAGAATAAAGTAGCTGTTTTTAGTGTAGCTGTGTTTAGGACAGCGTGCGTGGATTACGTTCAGTGGACGTGCGCTGTGAACTTGCATCACGATTATTCTACAGTATAGACTTTATTTTTCACAACAACTTGACCACTGGGCTGCATCAGGAATAAGAAAAAATAGACATCAGTGCTGCATTTGCACAGGCTTTGCTCTCCCTCGCTCTCTCTCACACGCACAGATAATGATTCATGGGGGACTCCCTGGTGTCATGTTAAAGCTGACCTATTGCCAGGCGAAGGCTCTGTCATCGAGGACATATATCGAAGTCTTGATATAAAATTTTATTGAAGAGAATGTGAATGCCTCAGGTTTAAATGTGTAAGATTGGGAAGTTTTCACAGCTCAACTGTGTGTGTGTGTGTGTGTGTGTGTGTGTGTGTGTGTGTGTGTGTGTGTGTGTGTGTGTGTGTGTGTGTGTGTGTGTGTGTGTGTGTGTGTGTGTGTGTGTGTGTGTGTGTGTGTGTGTGTGTGTGTGTGTGTGTGTGTGTGTGTGTGTGTGTGTGTGTTAAATCCAACCCAGCTGGAGGACACCGCCACCCAACGCTCCGCCAGGCGAAGGCTCTGTCATCAAGGACTGCATAGACTTGAAGAGGAGTGAGTGGAACGACGGACACCAAAGGAGACATGACGCCCGTACCGTACCTAGCCTCCCTTGGACTTACCTGCTCTGACTGTGGTGGACAGCTCACTATTCCTCACCAATGTCACAAATGAGGAAACTTCAATTCCCAGAGTCGACATTGCACAAAGGGGGTTGAGCTTCGGATTAAATAGCATATTGCTGGTTAAATCTTTTTTTGTTGTAAATTAACACTTCACCTTGTCCGATAAGGGCTGTAGAATAAGCACATTAATTTTCTGTATATTCCTCACCACTAAAGGGCTCTAATTTAGAGAATAAAGTAGCTGTTTTTAGTGTAGCTGTGTTTAGGACAGTGTGCGTGGATTACATTCAGTGGACGTGCGCTGTGAACTTGCATCAGGAGCATACTACACTTTAGACTTTATTTTTCACAACAACTTGACCACTGGGCTGCATCAGCAATAAAAAAAAATAGACATCAGTGCTGCATTTGCACAGGCTTTGCTCTCTCTCTCACACGCACAGATAATGATTCATGGGGGACTCCCTGGTGTCATGTCACAGCTGAACTAACGCCAGGCGAAGGCTCTGTCATCGAGGACATATATCGAAGTCTTGATATAAAATTTTGGTGAAGAGAATGTGAATGCCTCAGGTTTGAATGTGTAAGTTTGGGAAGTTTTCACAGCTCAACTGTGTGTGTGTGTGTGTGTGTGTGTGTGTGTGTGTGTGTGTGTGTGTGTGTGTGTGTGTGTGTGTGTGTGTGTGTGTGTGTGTGTGTGTGTGTGTGTGTGTGTGTGTGTGTGTGTGTGTGTGTGTGTGTGTGTGTGTGTGTGTGTGTGTTAAATCCAACCCAGCTGGAGGACACCGCCACCCAACGCTCCGCCAGGTGAAGGCTCTGTCATCAAGGACTGCATAGACTTGAAGAGGAGTGAGTGGAACGACGGACGCCAAAGGAGACATGACGCCCGTACCGCACCTACCCTCCCTTGGACTTACCTGCTCTGACTGTGGTGGACAGCTCACTATTCCTCACCGATGTCACAAGTGAGGAAACTTCAATTCCCAGAGACGACATTGCACACCGGGGTTTGAGCTTCGGATTAAATAGCATATTGCTGGTTAAATCTTTTTTTGTTGTAAATTAACACTTCACCTTGTCCGATAAGGGCTGTAGAATAAGCACATTAATTTTATGTATGTTCCTCACCAGTAAAGGGCTCTAATTTAGAGAATAAAGTAGCTGTTTTTAGTGTAGCTGTGTTTAGGACAGCGTGCGTGGATTACGTTCAGTGGACGTGCGCTGTGAACTTGCATCACGATTATTCTACAGTATAGACTTTTTTTTTCACAACAACTTAACCACTGGGCTGCATCAGGAATAAAAAAAAATAGACATCAGTGCTGCATTTGCACAGGCTTTGCTCTCTCTCTCACACGCACAGATAATGATTCATGGGGGACTCCCTGGTGTCATGTCACAGCTGAACTAACGCCAGGCGAAGGCTCTGTCATCGAGGACATATATCGAAGTCTTGATATAAAATTTTGGTGAAGAGAATGTGAATGCCTCAGGTTTGAATGTGTAAGTTTGGGAAGTTTTCACAGCTCAACTGTGTGTGTGTGTGTGTGTGTGTGTGTGTGTGTGTGTGTGTGTGTGTGTGTGTGTGTGTGTGTGTGTGTGTGTGTGTGTGTGTGTGTGTGTGTGTGTGTGTGTGTGTGTGTGTGTGTGTGTGTGTGTGTGTGTTAAATCCAACCCAGCTGGAGGACACCGCCACCCAACGCTCCGCCAGGTGAAGGCTCTGTCATCAAGGACTGCATAGACTTGAAGAGGAGTGAGTGGAACGACGGACACCAAAGGAGACATGACGCCCGTACCGCACCTAGCCTCCCTTGGACTTACCTGCTCTGACTGTGGTGGACAGCTCACTATTCCTCACCAATGTCACAAATGAGGAAACTTCAATTCCCAGAGTCGACATTGCACAAAGGGGGTTGAGCTTCGGATTAAATAGCATATTGCTGGTTAAATCTTTTTTTGTTGTAAATTAACACTTCACCTTGTCCGATAAGGGCTGTAGAATAAGCACATTAATTTTCTGTATATTCCTCACCAGTAAACGGCTCTAATTTAGAGAAAAAAGTAGCTGTTTTTAGTGTAGCTGTGTTTAGGACAGCGTGCGTGGATTACGTTCAGTGGACGTGCGCTGTGAACTTGCATCACGATTTTTCTACAGTATAGACTTTATTTTTCACAACAACTTGACCACTGGGCTGCATCAGGAATAAGAAAAAATAGACATCAGTGCTGCATTTGCACAGGCTTTGCTCTCTCTCTCACACGCACAAATAATGATTCATGGGGGACTCCCTGGTGTCATGTCACAGCTGAACTAACGCCAGGCGAAGGCTCTGTCATCGAGGACATATATCGAAGTCTTGATATAAAATTTTGGTGAAGAGAATGTGAATGCCTCAGGTTTGAATGTGTAAGTTTGGGAAGTTTTCACAGCTCAACTGTGTGTGTGTGTGTGTGTGTGTGTGTGTGTGTGTGTGTGTGTGTGTGTGTGTGTGTGTGTGTGTGTGTGTGTGTGTGTGTGTGTGTGTGTGTGTGTGTGTGTGTGTGTGTGTGTGTGTGTGTGTGTGTGTGTGTGTGTTAAATCCAACCCAGCTGGAGGACACCGCCACCCAACGCTCCGCCAGGCGAAGGCTCTGTCATCAAGGACTGCATAGACTTGAAGAGGAGTGAGTGGAACGACGGACACCAAAGGAGACATGACGCCCGTACCGCACCTAGCCTCCCTTGGATTTACCTGCTCTGACTGTGGTGGACAGCTCACTATTCCTCACCAATGTCACAAATGAGGAAACTTCAATTCCCAGAGTCGACATTGCACAAAGGGGGTTGAGCTTCGGATTAAATAGCATATTGCTGGTTAAATCTTTTTTTGTTGTAAATTAACACTTCACCTTGTCCGATAAGGGCTGTAGAATAAGCACATTAATTTTCTGTATATTCCTCACCACTAAAGGGCTCTAATTTAGAGAATAAAGTAGCTGTTTTTAGTGTAGCTGTGTTTAGGACAGTGTGCGTGGATTACATTCAGTGGACGTGCGCTGTGAACTTGCATCAGGAGCATACTACACTTTAGACTTTATTTTTCACAACAACTTGACCACTGGGCTGCATCAGGAATAAAAAAAAATAGACATCAGTGCTGCATTTGCACAGGCTTTGCTCTCTCTCTCACACGCACAGATAATGATTCATGGGGGACTCCCTGGTGTCATGTCACAGCTGAACTAACGCCAGGCGAAGGCTCTGTCATCGAGGACATATATCGAAGTCTTGATATAAAATTTTGGTGAAGAGAATGTGAATGCCTCAGGTTTGAATGTGTAAGTTTGGGAAGTTTTCACAGCTCAACTGTGTGTGTGTGTGTGTGTGTGTGTGTGTGTGTGTGTGTGTGTGTGTGTGTGTGTGTGTGTGTGTGTGTGTGTGTGTGTGTGTGTGTGTGTGTGTGTGTGTGTGTGTGTGTGTGTGTGTGTGTGTGTGTGTGTGTGTGTGTGTGTGTGTGTGTGTGTTAAATCCAACCCAGCTGGAGGACACCGCCACCCAACGCTCCGCCAGGTGAAGGCTCTGTCATCAAGGACTGCATAGACTTGAAGAGGAGTGAGTGGAACGACGGACGCCAAAGGAGACATGACGCCCGTACCGCACCTACCCTCCCTTGGACTTACCTGCTCTGACTGTGGTGGACAGCTCACTATTCCTCACCGATGTCACAAGTGAGGAAACTTCAATTCCCAGAGACGACATTGCACACCGGGGTTTGAGCTTCGGATTAAATAGCATATTGCTGGTTAAATCTTTTTTTGTTGTAAATTAACACTTCACCTTGTCCGATAAGGGCTGTAGAATAAGCACATTAATTTTCTGTATGTTCCTCACCAGTAAAGGGCTCTAATTTAGAGAATAAAGTAGCTGTTTTTAGTGTAGCTGTGTTTAGGACAGCGTGCGTGGATTACGTTCAGTGGACGTGCGCTGTGAACTTGCATCACGATTATTCTACAGTATAGACTTTATTTTTCACAACAACTTGACCACTGGGCTGCATCAGGAATAAGAAAAAATAGACATCAGTGCTGCATTTGCACAGGCTTTGCTCTCCCTCGCTCTCTCTCACACGCACAGATAATGATTCATGGGGGACTCCCTGGTGTCATGTTAAAGCTGACCTATTGCCAGGCGAAGGCTCTGTCATCGAGGACATATATCGAAGTCTTGATATAAAATTTTATTGAAGAGAATGTGAATGCCTCAGGTTTAAATGTGTAAGATTGGGAAGTTTTCACAGCTCAACTGTGTGTGTGTGTGTGTGTGTGTGTGTGTGTGTGTGTGTGTGTGTGTGTGTGTGTGTGTGTGTGTGTGTGTGTGTGTGTGTGTGTGTGTGTGTGTGTGTGTGTGTGTGTGTGTGTGTGTGTGTGTGTGTGTGTGTGTGTGTGTTAAATCCAACCCAGCTGGAGGACACCGCCACCCAACGCTCCGCCAGGCGAAGGCTCTGTCATCAAGGACTGCATAGACTTGAAGAGGAGTGAGTGGAACGACGGACACCAAAGGAGACATGACGCCCGTACCGCACCTAGCCTCCCTTGGACTTACCTGCTCTGACTGTGGTGGACAGCTCACTATTCCTCACCAATGTCACAAATGAGGAAACTTCAATTCCCAGAGTCGACATTGCACAAAGGGGGTTGAGCTTCGGATTAAATAGCATATTGCTGGTTAAATCTTTTTTTGTTGTAAATTAACACTTCACCTTGTCCGATAAGGGCTGTAGAATAAGCACATTAATTTTCTGTATATTCCTCACCACTAAAGGGCTCTAATTTAGAGAATAAAGTAGCTGTTTTTAGTGTAGCTGTGTTTAGGACAGTGTGCGTGGATTACATTCAGTGGACGTGCGCTGTGAACTTGCATCAGGAGCATACTACACTTTAGACTTTATTTTTCACAACAACTTGACCACTGGGCTGCATCAGCAATAAAAAAAAATAGACATCAGTGCTGCATTTGCACAGGCTTTGCTCTCTCTCTCACACGCACAGATAATGATTCATGGGGGACTCCCTGGTGTCATGTCACAGCTGAACTAACGCCAGGCGAAGGCTCTGTCATCGAGGACATATATCGAAGTCTTGATATAAAATTTTGGTGAAGAGAATGTGAATGCCTCAGGTTTGAATGTGTAAGTTTGGGAAGTTTTCACAGCTCAACTGTGTGTGTGTGTGTGTGTGTGTGTGTGTGTGTGTGTGTGTGTGTGTGTGTGTGTGTGTGTGTGTGTGTGTGTGTGTGTGTGTGTGTGTGTGTGTGTGTGTGTGTGTGTGTGTGTGTGTGTGTGTGTGTGTGTTAAATCCAACCCAGCTGGAGGACACCGCCACCCAACGCTCCGCCAGGTGAAGGCTCTGTCATCAAGGACTGCATAGACTTGAAGAGGAGTGAGTGGAACGACGGACGCCAAAGGAGACATGACGCCCGTACCGCACCTACCCTCCCTTGGACTTACCTGCTCTGACTGTGGTGGACAGCTCACTATTCCTCACCGATGTCACAAGTGAGGAAACTTCAATTCCCAGAGACGACATTGCACACCGGGGTTTGAGCTTCGGATTAAATAGCATATTGCTGGTTAAATCTTTTTTTGTTGTAAATTAACACTTCACCTTGTCCGATAAGGGCTGTAGAATAAGCACATTAATTTTCTGTATGTTCCTCACCAGTAAAGGGCTCTAATTTAGAGAATAAAGTAGCTGTTTTTAGTGTAGCTGTGTTTAGGACAGCGTGCGTGGATTACGTTCAGTGGACGTGCGCTGTGAACTTGCATCACGATTATTCTACAGTATAGACTTTATTTTTCACAACAACTTGACCACTGGGCTGCATCAGGAATAAGAAAAAATAGACATCAGTGCTGCATTTGCACAGGCTTTGCTCTCCCTCGCTCTCTCTCACACGCACAGATAATGATTCATGGGGGACTCCCTGGTGTCATGTTAAAGCTGACCTATTGCCAGGCGAAGGCTCTGTCATCGAGGACATATATCGAAGTCTTGATATAAAATTTTATTGAAGAGAATGTGAATGCCTCAGGTTTAAATGTGTAAGATTGGGAAGTTTTCACAGCTCAACTGTGTGTGTGTGTGTGTGTGTGTGTGTGTGTGTGTGTGTGTGTGTGTGTGTGTGTGTGTGTGTGTGTGTGTGTGTGTGTGTGTGTGTGTGTGTGTGTGTGTGTGTGTGTGTGTGTGTGTGTGTGTGTGTGTGTGTGTGTGTGTGTTAAATCCAACCCAGCTGGAGGACACCGCCACCCAACGCTCCGCCAGGCGAAGGCTCTGTCATCAAGGACTGCATAGACTTGAAGAGGAGTGAGTGGAACGACGGACACCAAAGGAGACATGACGCCCGTACCGTACCTAGCCTCCCTTGGACTTACCTGCTCTGACTGTGGTGGACAGCTCACTATTCCTCACCAATGTCACAAATGAGGAAACTTCAATTCCCAGAGTCGACATTGCACAAAGGGGGTTGAGCTTCGGATTAAATAGCATATTGCTGGTTAAATCTTTTTTTGTTGTAAATTAACGTAAATTAACACTTCACCTTGTCCGATAAGGGCTGTAGAATAAGCACATTAATTTTCTGTATATTCCTCACCACTAAAGGGCTCTAATTTAGAGAATAAAGTAGCTGTTTTTAGTGTAGCTGTGTTTAGGACAGTGTGCGTGGATTACATTCAGTGGACGTGCGCTGTGAACTTGCATCAGGAGCATACTACACTTTAGACTTTATTTTTCACAACAACTTGACCACTGGGCTGCATCAGCAATAAAAAAAAATAGACATCAGTGCTGCATTTGCACAGGCTTTGCTCTCTCGCACAGATAATGATTCATGGGGGACTCCCTGGTGTCATGTCACAGCTGAACTAACGCCAGGCGAAGGCTCTGTCATCGAGGACATATATCGAAGTCTTGATATAAAATTTTGGTGAAGAGAATGTGAATGCCTCAGGTTTGAATGTGTAAGTTTGGGAAGTTTTCACAGCTCAACTGTGTGTGTGTGTGTGTGTGTGTGTGTGTGTGTGTGTGTGTGTGTGTGTGTGTGTGTGTGTGTGTGTGTGTGTGTGTGTGTGTGTGTGTGTGTGTGTGTGTGTGTGTGTGTGTGTGTGTGTGTGTGTGTGTGTGTTAAATCCAACCCAGCTGGAGGACACCGCCACCCAACGCTCCGCCAGGCGAAGGCTCTGTCATCAAGGACTGCATAGACTTGAAGAGGAGTGAGTGGAACGACGGACGCCAAAGGAGACATGACGCCCGTACCGCACCTACCCTCCCTTGGACTTACCTGCTCTGACTGTGGTGGACAGCTCACTATTCCTCACCGATGTCACAAGTGAGGAAACTTCAATTCCCAGAGACGACATTGCACACCGGGGTTTGAGCTTCGGATTAAATAGCATATTGCTGGTAAAATCTTTTTTTTTTTGTAAATTAACACTTCACCTTGTCCGATAAGGGCTGTAGAATAAGCACATTAATTTTCTGTATGTTCCTCACCAGTAAACGGCTCTAATTTAGAGAATAAAGTAGCTGTTTTTAGTGTAGCTGTGTTTAGGACAGCGTGCGTGGATTACGTTCAGTGGACGTGCGCTGTGAACTTGCATCACGATTATTCTACAGTATAGACTTTATTTTTCACAACAACTTGACCACTGGGCTGCATCAGGAATAAGAAAAAATAGACATCAGTGCTGCATTTGCACAGGCTTTGCTCTCTCTCTCACACGCACAAATAATGATTCATGGGGGACTCCCTGGTGTCATGTCACAGCTGAACTAACGCCAGGCGAAGGCTCTGTCATCGAGGACATATATCGAAGTCTTGATATAAAATTTTGGTGAAGAGAATGTGAATGCCTCAGGTTTGAATGTGTAAGTTTGGGAAGTTTTCACAGCTCAACTGTGTGTGTGTGTGTGTGTGTGTGTGTGTGTGTGTGTGTGTGTGTGTGTGTGTGTGTGTGTGTGTGTGTGTGTGTGTGTGTGTGTGTGTGTGTGTGTGTGTGTGTGTGTGTGTGTGTGTGTGTGTGTGTGTGTGTGTGTTAAATCCAACCCAGCTGGAGGACACCGCCACCCAACGCTCCGCCAGGCGAAGGCTCTGTCATCAAGGACTGCATAGACTTGAAGAGGAGTGAGTGGAACGACGGACACCAAAGGAGACATGACGCCCGTACCGCACCTAGCCTCCCTTGGATTTACCTGCTCTGACTGTGGTGGACAGCTCACTATTCCTCACCAATGTCACAAATGAGGAAACTTCAATTCCCAGAGTCGACATTGCACAAAGGGGGTTGAGCTTCGGATTAAATAGCATATTGCTGGTTAAATCTTTTTTTGTTGTAAATTAACACTTCACCTTGTCCGATAAGGGCTGTAGAATAAGCACATTAATTTTCTATGTTCCTCACCAGTAAACGGCTCTAATTTAGAGAATAAAGTAGCTGTTTTTAGTGTAGCTGTGTTTAGGACAGCGTGCGTGGATTACGTTCAGTGGACGTGCGCTGTGAACTTGCATCACGATTATTCTACAGTATAGACTTTATTTTTCACAACAACTTGACCACTGGGCTGCATCAGGAATAAAAAAAAATAGACATCAGTGCTGCATTTGCACAGGCTTTGCTCTCTCTCTCACACGCACAGATAATGATTCATGGGGGACTCCCTGGTGTCATGTCACAGCTGAACTAACGCCAGGCGAAGGCTCTGTCATCGAGGACATATATCGAAGTCTTGATATAAAATTTTGGTGAAGAGAATGTGAATGCCTCAGGTTTGAATGTGTAAGTTTGGGAAGTTTTCACAGCTCAACTGTGTGTGTGTGTGTGTGTGTGTGTGTGTGTGTGTGTGTGTGTGTGTGTGTGTGTGTGTGTGTGTGTGTGTGTGTGTGTGTGTGTGTGTGTGTGTGTGTGTGTGTGTGTGTGTGTGTGTGTGTGTGTGTGTGTGTGTGTGTGTGTGTAAATCCAACCCAGCTGGAGGACACCGCCACCCAACGCTCCGCCAGGTGAAGGCTCTGTCATCAAGGACTGCATAGACTTGAAGAGGAGTGAGTGGAACGACGGACGCCAAAGGAGACATGACGCCCGTACCGCACCTACCCTCCCTTGGACTTACCTGCTCTGACTGTGGTGGACAGCTCACTATTCCTCACCGATGTCACAAGTGAGGAAACTTCAATTCCCAGAGACGACATTGCACACCGGGGTTTGAGCTTCGGATTAAATAGCATATTGCTGGTTAAATCTTTTTTTGTTGTAAATTAACACTTCACCTTGTCCGATAAGGGCTGTAGAATAAGCACATTAATTTTCTGTATGTTCCTCACCAGTAAAGGGCTCTAATTTAGAGAATAAAGTAGCTGTTTTTAGTGTAGCTGTGTTTAGGACAGCGTGCGTGGATTACGTTCAGTGGACGTGCGCTGTGAACTTGCATCACGATTATTCTACAGTATAGACTTTATTTTTCACAACAACTTGACCACTGGGCTGCATCAGGAATAAGAAAAAATAGACATCAGTGCTGCATTTGCACAGGCTTTGCTCTCCCTCGCTCTCTCTCACACGCACAGATAATGATTCATGGGGGACTCCCTGGTGTCATGTTAAAGCTGACCTATTGCCAGGCGAAGGCTCTGTCATCGAGGACATATATCGAAGTCTTGATATAAAATTTTATTGAAGAGAATGTGAATGCCTCAGGTTTAAATATGTAAGATTGGGAAGTTTTCACAGCTCAACTGTGTGTGTGTGTGTGTGTGTGTGTGTGTGTGTGTGTGTGTGTGTGTGTGTGTGTGTGTGTGTGTGTGTGTGTGTGTGTGTGTGTGTGTGTGTGTGTGTGTGTGTGTGTGTGTGTGTGTGTGTGTGTGTGTGTGTGTGTGTGTGTGTGTGTGTTAAATCCAACCCAGCTGGAGGACACCGCCACCCAACGCTCCGCCAGGCGAAGGCTCTGTCATCAAGGACTGCATAGACTTGAAGAGGAGTGAGTGGAACGACGGACGCCAAAGGAGACATGACGCCCGTACCGCACCTACCCTCCCTTGGACTTACCTGCTCTGACTGTGGTGGACAGCTCACTATTCCTCACCGATGTCACAAGTGAGGAAACTTCAATTCCCAGAGACGACATTGCACACCGGGGTTTTTCGGATTAAATAGCATATTGCTGGTAAAATCTTTTTTTTTTTGTAAATTAACACTTCACCTTGTCCGATAAGGGCTGTAGAATAAGCACATTAATTTTCTGTATGTTCCTCACCAGTAAACGGCTCTAATTTAGAGAATAAAGTAGCTGTTTTTAGTGTAGCTGTGTTTAGGACAGCGTGCGTGGATTACGTTCAGTGGACGTGTGCTGTGAACTTGCATCACGATTATTCTACAGTATAGACTTTATTTTTCACAACAACTTGACCACTGGGCTGCATCAGGAATAAGAAAAAATAGACATCAGTGCTGCATTTGCACAGGCTTTGCTCTCTCTCTCACACGCACAAATAATGATTCATGGGGGACTCCCTGGTGTCATGTCACAGCTGAACTAACGCCAGGCGAAGGCTCTGTCATCGAGGACATATATCGAAGTCTTGATATAAAATTTTGGTGAAGAGAATGTGAATGCCTCAGGTTTGAATGTGTAAGTTTGGGAAGTTTTCACAGCTCAACTGTGTGTGTGTGTGTGTGTGTGTGTGTGTGTGTGTGTGTGTGTGTGTGTGTGTGTGTGTGTGTGTGTGTGTGTGTGTGTGTGTGTGTGTGTGTGTGTGTGTGTGTGTGTGTGTGTGTGTGTGTGTGTGTGTGTGTGTGTGTGTGTGTGTGTGTTAAATCCAACCCAGCTGGAGGACACCGCCACCCAACGCTCCGCCAGGTGAAGGCTCTGTCATCAAGGACTGCATAGACTTGAAGAGGAGTGAGTGGAACGACGGACGCCAAAGGAGACATGACGCCCGTACCGCACCTACCCTCCCTTGGACTTACCTGCTCTGACTGTGGTGGACAGCTCACTATTCCTCACCGATGTCACAAGTGAGGAAACTTCAATTCCCAGAGACGACATTGCACACCGGGGTTTGAGCTTCGGATTAAATAGCATATTGCTGGTTAAATCTTTTTTTGTTGTAAATTAACACTTCACCTTGTCCGATAAGGGCTGTAGAATAAGCACATTAATTTTCTGTATGTTCCTCACCAGTAAAGGGCTCTAATTTAGAGAATAAAGTAGCTGTTTTTAGTGTAGCTGTGTTTAGGACAGCGTGCGTGGATTACGTTCAGTGGACGTGCGCTGTGAACTTGCATCACGATTATTCTACAGTATAGACTTTATTTTTCACAACAACTTGACCACTGGGCTGCATCAGGAATAAGAAAAAATAGACATCAGTGCTGCATTTGCACAGGCTTTGCTCTCCCTCGCTCTCTCTCACACGCACAGATAATGATTCATGGGGGACTCCCTGGTGTCATGTTAAAGCTGACCTATTGCCAGGCGAAGGCTCTGTCATCGAGGACATATATCGAAGTCTTGATATAAAATTTTATTGAAGAGAATGTGAATGCCTCAGGTTTAAATGTGTAAGATTGGGAAGTTTTCACAGCTCAACTGTGTGTGTGTGTGTGTGTGTGTGTGTGTGTGTGTGTGTGTGTGTGTGTGTGTGTGTGTGTGTGTGTGTGTGTGTGTGTGTGTGTGTGTGTGTGTGTGTGTGTGTGTGTGTGTGTGTGTGTGTGTGTGTGTGTGTGTGTGTGTTAAATCCAACCCAGCTGGAGGACACCGCCACCCAACGCTCCGCCAGGCGAAGGCTCTGTCATCAAGGACTGCATAGACTTGAAGAGGAGTGAGTGGAACGACGGACACCAAAGGAGACATGACGCCCGTACCGCACCTAGCCTCCCTTGGATTTACCTGCTCTGACTGTGGTGGACAGCTCACTATTCCTCACCAATGTCACAAATGAGGAAACTTCAATTCCCAGAGTCGACATTGCACAAAGGGGGTTGAGCTTCGGATTAAATAGCATATTGCTGGTTAAATCTTTTTTTGTTGTAAATTAACACTTCACCTTGTCCGATAAGGGCTGTAGAATAAGCACATTAATTTTCTGTATGTTCCTCACCAGTAAACGGCTCTAATTTAGAGAATAAAGTAGCTGTTTTTAGTGTAGCTGTGTTTAGGACAGCGTGCGTGGATTACGTTCAGTGGACGTGCGCTGTGAACTTGCATCACGATTATTCTACAGTATAGACTTTATTTTTCACAACAACTTGACCACTGGGCTGCATCAGGAATAAAAAAAAATAGACATCAGTGCTGCATTTGCACAGGCTTTGCTCTCTCTCTCACACGCACAGATAATGATTCATGGGGGACTCCCTGGTGTCATGTCACAGCTGAACTAACGCCAGGCGAAGGCTCTGTCATCGAGGACATATATCGAAGTCTTGATATAAAATTTTATTGAAGAGAATGTGAATGCCTCAGGTTTAAATGTGTAAGATTGGGAAGTTTTCACAGCTCAACTGTGTGTGTGTGTGTGTGTGTGTGTGTGTGTGTGTGTGTGTGTGTGTGTGTGTGTGTGTGTGTGTGTGTGTGTGTGTGTGTGTGTGTGTGTGTGTGTGTGTGTGTGTGTGTGTGTGTGTGTGTGTGTGTGTGTGTGTGTGTGTGTGTTAAATCCAACCCAGCTGGAGGACACCGCCACCCAACGCTCCGCCAGGCGAAGGCTCTGTCATCAAGGACTGCATAGACTTGAAGAGGAGTGAGTGGAACGACGGACGCCAAAGGAGACATGACGCCCGTACCGCACCTACCCTCCCTTGGACTTACCTGCTCTGACTGTGGTGGACAGCTCACTATTCCTCACCGATGTCACAAGTGAGGAAACTTCAATTCCCAGAGACGACATTGCACACCGGGGTTTGAGCTTCGGATTAAATAGCATATTGCTGGTAAAATCTTTTTTTTTTTGTAAATTAACACTTCACCTTGTCCGATAAGGGCTGTAGAATAAGCACATTAATTTTCTGTATGTTCCTCACCAGTAAAGGGCTCTAATTTAGAGAATAAAGTAGCTGTTTTTAGTGTAGCTGTGTTTAGGACAGTGTGCGTGGATTACGTTCAGTGGACGTGCGCTGTGAACTTGCATCACGATTATTCTACAGTATAGACTTTATTTTTCACAACAACTTGACCACTGGGCTGCATCAGGAATAAGAAAAAATAGACATCAGTGCTGCATTTGCACAGGCTTTGCTCTCTCTCTCACACGCACAAATAATGATTCATGGGGGACTCCCTGGTGTCATGTCACAGCTGAACTAACGCCAGGCGAAGGCTCTGTCATCGAGGACATATATCGAAGTCTTGATATAAAATTTTGGTGAAGAGAATGTGAATGCCTCAGGTTTGAATGTGTAAGTTTGGGAAGTTTTCACAGCTCAACTGTGTGTGTGTGTGTGTGTGTGTGTGTGTGTGTGTGTGTGTGTGTGTGTGTGTGTGTGTGTGTGTGTGTGTGTGTGTGTGTGTGTGTGTGTGTGTGTGTGTGTGTGTGTGTGTGTGTGTGTGTGTGTTAAATCCAACCCAGCTGGAGGACACCGCCACCCAACGCTCCGCCAGGCGAAGGCTCTGTCATCAAGGACTGCATAGACTTGAAGAGGAGTGAGTGGAACGACGGACGCCAAAGGAGACATGACGCCCGTACCGCACCTACCCTCCCTTGGACTTACCTGCTCTGACTGTGGTGGACAGCTCACTATTCCTCACCGATGTCACAAGTGAGGAAACTTCAATTCCCATAGACGACATTGCACACCGGGGTTTGAGCTTCGGATTAAATAGCATATTGCTGGTTAAATCTTTTTTTTTTTGTAAATTAACACTTCACCTTGTCCGATAAGGGCTGTAGAATAAGCACATTAATTTTCTGTATGTTCCTCACCAGTAAAGGGCTCTAATTTAGAGAATAAAGTAGCTGTTTTTAGTGTAGCATTGTTTAGGACAGCGTGCGTGGATTACGTTCAGTGGACGTGCGCTGTGAACTTGCATCACGATTATTCTACAGTATAGACTTTATTTTTCACAACAACTTGACCACTGGGCTGCATCAGGAATAAGAAAAAATAGACATCAGTGCTGCATTTGCACAGGCTTTGCTCTCTCTCTCACACGCACAAATAATGATTCATGGGGGACTCCCTGGTGTCATGTCACAGCTGAACTAACGCCAGGCGAAGGCTCTGTCATCGAGGACATATATCGAAGTCTTGATATAAAATTTTGGTGAAGAGAATGTGAATGCCTCAGGTTTGAATGTGTAAGTTTGGGAAGTTTTCACAGCTCAACTGTGTGTGTGTGTGTGTGTGTGTGTGTGTGTGTGTGTGTGTGAGTGTGTGTGTGTGTGTGTGTGTGTGTGTGTGTGTGTGTGTGTGTGTGTGTTAAATCCAACCCAGCTGGAGGACACCGCCACCCAACGCTCCGCCAGGCGAAGGCTCTGTCATCAAGGACTGCATAGACTTGAAGAGGAGTGAGTGGAACGACAGACGCCAAAGGAGACATGACGCCCGTACCGCACCTACCCTCCCTTGGACTTACCTGCTCTGACTGTGGTGGACAGCTCACTATTCCTCACCGATGTCACAAGTGAGGAAACTTCAATTCCCAGAGACGACATTGCACACCGGGGTTTGAGCTTCGGATTAAATAGCATATTGCTGGTTAAATCTTTTTTTGTTGTAAATTAACACTTCACCTTGTCCGATAAGGGCTGTAGAATAAGCACATTAATTTTCTGTATGTTCCTCACCAGTAAAGGGCTCTAATTTAGAGAATAAAGTAGCTGTTTTTAGTGTAGCTGTGTTTAGGACAGCGTGCGTGGATTACGTTCAGTGGACGTGCGCTGTGAACTTGCATCACGATTATTCTACAGTATAGACTTTATTTTTCACAACAACTTGACCACTGGGCTGCATCAGGAATAAGAAAAAATGGACATCAGTGCTGCATTTGCACAGGCTTTGCTCTCCCTCGCTCTCTCTCACACGCACAGATAATGATTCATGGGGGACTCCCTGGTGTCATGTTAAAGCTGACCTATTGCCAGGCGAAGGCTCTGTCATCGAGGACATATATCGAAGTCTTGATATAAAATTTTATTGAAGAGAATGTGAATGCCTCAGGTTTAAATGTGTAAGATTGGGAAGTTTTCACAGCTCAACTGTGTGTGTGTGTGTGTGTGTGTGTGTGTGTGTGTGTGTGTGTGTGTGTGTGTGTGTGTGTGTGTGTGTGTGTGTGTGTGTGTGTGTGTGTGTGTGTGTGTGTGTGTGTGTGTGTGTGTGTGTGTGTGTGTTAAATCCAACCCAGCTGGAGGACACCGCCACCCAACGCTCCGCCAGGCGAAGGCTCTGTCATCAAGGACTGCATAGACTTGAAGAGGAGTGAGTGGAACGACGGACACCAAAGGAGACATGACGCCCGTACCGCACCTAGCCTCCCTTGGACTTACCTGCTCTGACTGTGGTGGACAGCTCACTATTCCTCACCAATGTCACAAATGAGGAAACTTCAATTCCCAGAGTCGACATTGCACAAAGGGGGTTGAGCTTCGGATTAAATAGCATATTGCTGGTTAAATCTTTTTTTGTTGTAAATTAACACTTCACCTTGTCCGATAAGGGCTGTAGAATAAGCACATTAATTTTCTGTATATTCCTCACCACTAAAGGGCTCTAATTTAGAGAATAAAGTAGCTGTTTTTAGTGTAGCTGTGTTTAGGACAGTGTGCGTGGATTACATTCAGTGGACGTGCGCTGTGAACTTGCATCAGGAGCATACTACACTTTAGACTTTATTTTTCACAACAACTTGACCACTGGGCTGCATCAGCAATAAAAAAAAATAGACATCAGTGCTGCATTTGCACAGGCTTTGCTCTCTCTCTCACACGCACAGATAATGATTCATGGGGGACTCCCTGGTGTCATGTCACAGCTGAACTAACGCCAGGCGAAGGCTCTGTCATCGAGGACATATATCGAAGTCTTGATATAAAATTTTGGTGAAGAGAATGTAAATGCCTCAGGTTTGAATGTGTAAGTTTGGGAAGTTTTCACAGCTCAACTGTGTGTGTGTGTGTGTGTGTGTGAGTGTGTGTGTGTGTGTGTGTGTGTGTGTGTGTGTGTGTGTGTGTGTGTGTGTGTGTGTGTGTGTGTGTGTGTGTGTGTGTGTGTGTGTGTGTGTGTGTGTGTGTGTGTGTGTGTGTGTGTGTGTGTGTGTGTGTGTGTGTTAAATCCAACCCAGCTGGAGGACACCGCCACCCAACGCTCCGCCAGGCGAAGGCTCTGTCATCAAGGACTGCATAGACTTGAAGAGGAGTGAGTGGAACGACGGACGCCAAAGGAGACATGACGCCCGTACCGCACCTACCCTCCCTTGGACTTACCTGCTCTGACTGTGGTGGACAGCTCACTATTCCTCACCGATGTCACAAGTGAGGAAACTTCAATTCCCAGAGACGACATTGCACACCGGGGTTTGAGCTTCGGATTAAATAGCATATTGCTGGTAAAATCTTTTTTTTTTTGTAAATTAACACTTCACCTTGTCCGATAAGGGCTTTAGAATAAGCACATTAATTTTCTGTATGTTCCTCACCAGTAAACGGCTCTAATTTAGAGAATAAAGTAGCTGTTTTTAGTGTAGCTGTGTTTAGGACAGCGTGCGTGGATTACGTTCAGTGGACGTGCGCTGTGAACTTGCATCACGATTATTCTACAGTATAGACTTTATTTTTCACAACAACTTGACCACTGGGCTGCATCAGGAATAAGAAAAAATAGACATCAGTGCTGCATTTGCACAGGCTTTGCTCTCTCTCTCACACGCACAAATAATGATTCATGGGGGACTCCCTGGTGTCATGTCACAGCTGAACTAACGCCAGGCGAAGGCTCTGTCATCGAGGACATATATCGAAGTCTTGATATAAAATTTTGGTGAAGAGAATGTGAATGCCTCAGGTTTGAATGTGTAAGTTTGGGAAGTTTTCACAGCTCAACTGTGTGTGTGTGTGTGTGTGTGTGTGTGTGTGTGTGTGTGTGTGTGTGTGTGTGTGTGTGTGTGTGTGTGTGTGTGTGTGTGTGTGTGTGTGTGTGTGTGTGTGTGTGTGTGTTAACTCCAACCCAGCTGGAGGACACCGCCACCCAACGCTCCGCCAGGCGAAGGCTCTGTCATCAAGGACTGCATAGACTTGAAGAGGAGTGAGTGGAACGACGGACACCAAAGGAGACATGACGCCCGTACCGCACCTAGCCTCCCTTGGATTTACCTGCTCTGACTGTGGTGGACAGCTCACTATTCCTCACCAATGTCACAAATGAGGAAACTTCAATTCCCAGAGTCGACATTGCACAAAGGGGGTTGAGCTTCGGATTAAATAGCATATTGCTGGTTAAATCTTTTTTTGTTGTAAATTAACACTTCACCTTGTCCGATAAGGGCTGTAGAATAAGCACATTAATTTTCTGTATATTCCTCACCACTAAAGGGCTCTAATTTAGAGAATAAAGTAGCTGTTTTTAGTGTAGCTGTGTTTAGGACAGTGTGCGTGGATTACATTCAGTGGACGTGCGCTGTGAACTTGCATCAGGAGCATGCTACACTTTAGACTTTATTTTTCACAACAACTTGACCACTGGGCTGCATCAGCAATAAAAAAAAATAGACATCAGTGCTGCATTTGCACAGGCTTTGCTCTCTCTCTCACACGCACAGATAATGATTCATGGGGGACTCCCTGGTGTCATGTCACAGCTGAACTAACGCCAGGCGAAGGCTCTGTCATCGAGGACATATATCGAAGTCTTGATATAAAATTTTGGTGAAGAGAATGTGAATGCCTCAGGTTTGAATGTGTAAGTTTGGGAAGTTTTCACAGCTCAACTGTGTGTGTGTGTGTGTGTGTGTGAGTGTGTGTGTGAGTGTGTGTGTGTGTGTGTGTGTGTGTGTGTGTGTGTGTGTGTGTGTGTGTGTGTGTGTGTGTGTGTGTGTGTGTGTGTGTGTGTGTGTGTGTGTGTGTGTGTGTGTGTGTGTGTGTGTGTGTGTGTGTTAAATCCAACCCAGCTGGAGGACACCGCCACCCAACGCTCCGCCAGGCGAAGGCTCTGTCATCAAGGACTGCATAGACTTGAAGAGGAGTGAGTGGAACGACGGACGCCAAAGGAGACATGACGCCCGTACCGCACCTACCCTCCCTTGGACTTACCTGCTCTGACTGTGGTGGACAGCTCACTATTCCTCACCGATGTCACAAGTGAGGAAACTTCAATTCCCAGAGACGACATTGCACACCGGGGTTTGAGCTTCGGATTAAATAGCATATTGCTGGTAAAATCTTTTTTTTTTTGTAAATTAACACTTCACCTTGTCCGATAAGGGCTTTAGAATAAGCACATTAATTTTCTGTATGTTCCTCACCAGTAAACGGCTCTAATTTAGAGAATAAAGTAGCTGTTTTTAGTGTAGCTGTGTTTAGGACAGCGTGCGTGGATTACGTTCAGTGGACGTGCGCTGTGAACTTGCATCACGATTATTCTACAGTATAGACTTTATTTTTCACAACAACTTGACCACTGGGCTGCATCAGGAATAAGAAAAAATAGACATCAGTGCTGCATTTGCACAGGCTTTGCTCTCTCTCTCACACGCACAAATAATGATTCATGGGGGACTCCCTGGTGTCATGTCACAGCTGAACTAACGCCAGGCGAAGGCTCTGTCATCGAGGACATATATCGAAGTCTTGATATAAAATTTTGGTGAAGAGAATGTGAATGCCTCAGGTTTGAATGTGTAAGTTTGGGAAGTTTTCACAGCTCAACTGTGTGTGTGTGTGTGTGTGTGTGTGTGTGTGTGTGTGTGTGTGTGTGTGTGTGTGTGTGTGTGTGTGTGTGTGTGTGTGTGTGTGTGTGTGTGTGTGTGTGTGTGTGTGTGTGTGTGTGTGTGTGTGTGTGTGTGTGTGTGTTAAATCCAACCCAGCTGGAGGACACCGCCACCCAACGCTCCGCCAGGCGAAGGCTCTGTCATCAAGGACTGCATAGACTTGAAGAGGAGTGAGTGGAACGACGGACGCCAAAGGAGACATGACGCCCGTACCGCACCTACCCTCCCTTGGACTTACCTGCTCTGACTGTGGTGGACAGCTCACTATTCCTCACCGATGTCACAAGTGAGGAAACTTCAATTCCCAGAGACGACATTGCACACCGGGGTTTGAGCTTCGGATTAAATAGCATATTGCTGGTAAAATCTTTTTTTTTTTGTAAATTAACACTTCACCTTGTCCGATAAGGGCTGTAGAATAAGCACATTAATTTTCTCTATGTTCCTCACCAGTAAACGGCTCTAATTTAGAGAATAAAGTAGCTGTTTTTAGTGTAGCTGTGTTTAGGACAGCGTGCGTGGATTACGTTCAGTGGACGTGCGCTGTGAACTTGCATCACGATTATTCTACAGTATAGACTTTATTTTTCACAACAACTTGACCACTGGGCTGCATCAGGAATAAAAAAAAATAGACATCAGTGCTGCATTTGCACAGGCTTTGCTCTCTCTCTCACACGCACAAATAATGATTCATGGGGGACTCCCTGGTGTCATGTCACAGCTGAACTAACGCCAGGCGAAGGCTCTGTCATCGAGGACATATATCGAAGTCTTGATATAAAATTTTATTGAAGAGAATGTGAATGCCTCAGGTTTAAATGTGTAAGATTGGGAAGTTTTCACAGCTCAACTGTGTGTGTGTGTGTGTGTGTGTGTGTGTGTGTGTGTGTGTGTGTGTGTGTGTGTGTGTGTGTGTGTGTGTGTGTGTGTGTGTGTGTGTGTGTGTGTGTGTGTGTGTGTTAAATCCAACCCAGCTGGAGGACACCGCCACCCAACGCTCCGCCAGGCGAAGGCTCTGTCATCAAGGACTGCATAGACTTGAAGAGGAGTGAGTGGAACGACGGACACCAAAGGAGACATGACGCCCGTACCGCACCTAGCCTCCCTTGGACTTACCTGCTCTGACTGTGGTGGACAGCTCACTATTCCTCACCTATGTCACAAATGAGGAAACTTCAATTCCCAGAGTCGACATTGCACAAAGGGTGTTGAGCTTCGGATTAAATAGCATATTGCTGGTTAAATCTTTTTTTGTTGTAAATTAACACTTCACCTTGTCCGATAAGGGCTGTAGAATAAGCACATTAATTTTCTGTATATTCCTCACCACTAAAGGGCTCTAATTTAGAGAATAAAGTAGCTGTTTTTAGTGTAGCTGTGTTTAGGACAGTGTGCGTGGATTACATTCAGTGGACGTGCGCTGTGAACTTTTGCATCAGGAGCATACTACACTTTAGACTTTATTTTTCACAACAACTTGACCACTGGGCTGCATCAGGAATAAAAAAAAATAGACATCAGTGCTGCATTTGCACAGGCTTTGCTCTCTCTCTCACACGCACAGATAATGATTCATGGGGGACTCCCTGGTGTCATGTCACAGCTGAACTAACGCCAGGCGATGGCTCTGTCATCGAGGACATATATCGAAGTCTTGATATAAAATTTTGGTGAAGAGAATGTGAATGCCTCAGGTTTGAATGTGTAAGTTTGGGAAGTTTTCACAGCTCAACTGTGTGTGTGTGTGTGTGTGTGTGTGTGTGTGTGTGTGTGTGTGTGTGTGTGTGTGTGTGTGTGTGTGTGTGTGTGTGTGTGTGTGTGTGTGTGTGTGTGTGTGTGTGTGTGTTAAATCCAACCCAGCTGGAGGACACCGCCACCCAACGCTCCGCCAGGCGAAGGCTCTGTCATCAAGGACTGCATAGACTTGAAGAGGAGTGAGTGGAACGACGTACGCCAAAGGAGACATGACGCCCGTACCGCACCTACCCTCCCTTGGACTTACCTGCTCTGACTGTGGTGGACAGCTCACTATTCCTCACCGATGTCACAAGTGAGGAAACTTCAATTCCCAGAGACGACATTGCACACCGGGGTTTGAGCTTCGGATTAAATAGCATATTGCTGGTTAAATCTTTTTTTTTTGTAAATTAACACTTCACCTTGTCCGATAAGGGCTGTAGAATAAGCACATTAATTTTCTGTATGTTCCTCACCAGTAAAGGGCTCTAATTTAGAGAATAAAGTAGCTGTTTTTAGTGTAGCTGTGTTTAGGACAGCGTGCGTGGATTACGTTCAGTGGACGTGCGCTGTGAACTTGCATCAGGAGCATACTACACTTTAGACTTTATTTTTCACAACAACTTGACCACTGGGCTGCATCAGGAATAAAAAAAATAGACATCAGTGCTGCGTTTGCACAGGCTTTGCTCTCTCTCTCACACGCACAGATAATGATTCATGGGGGACTCCCTGGTGTCATGTCACAGCTGAACTAACGCCAGGCGAAGGCTCTGTCATCGAGGACATATATCGAAGTCTTGATATAAAATTTTGGTGAAGAGAATGTGAATGCCTCAGGTTTGAATGTGTAAGTTTGGGAAGTTTTCACAGCTCAACTGTGTGTGTGTGTGTGTGTGTGTGTGTGTGTGTGTGTGTGTGTGTGTGTGTGTGTGTGTGTGTGTGTGTGTGTGTGTGTGTGTGTGTGTGTGTGTGTGTGTGTGTGTGTGTGTGTGTGTGTGTGTGTGTGTGTGTGTGTGTGTGTGTGTGTGTGTGTTAAATCCAACCCAGCTGGAGGACACCGCCACCCAACGCTCCGCCAGGCGAAGGCTCTGTCATCAAGGACTGCATAGACTTGAAGAGGAGTGAGTGGAACGACGGACGCCAAAGGAGACATGACGCCCGTACCGCACCTACCCTCCCTTGGACTTACCTGCTCTGACTGTGGTGGACAGCTCACTATTCCTCACCGATGTCACAAGTGAGGAAACTTCAATTCCCAGAGACGACATTGCACACCGGGGTTTGAGCTTCGGATTAAATAGCATATTGCTGGTTAAATCTTTTTTTGTTGTAAATTAACACTTCACCTTGTCCGATAAGGGCTGTAGAATAAGCACATTAATTTTCTGTATGTTCCTCACCAGTAAAGGGCTCTAATTTAGAGAATAAAGTAGCTGTTTTTAGTGTAGCTGTGTTTAGGACAGCGTGCGTGGATTACGTTCAGTGGACGTGCGCTGTGAACTTGCATCACGATTATTCTACAGTATAGACTTTATTTTTCACAACAACTTGACCACTGGGCTGCATCAGGAATAAGAAAAAATAGACATCAGTGCTGCATTTGCACAGGCTTTGCTCTCCCTCGCTCTCTCTCACACGCACAGATAATGATTCATGGGGGACTCCCTGGTGTCATGTTAAAGCTGACCTATTGCCAGGCGAAGGCTCTGTCATCGAGGACATATATCGAAGTCTTGATATAAAATTTTATTGAAGAGAATGTGAATGCCTCAGGTTTAAATGTGTAAGATTGGGAAGTTTTCACAGCTCAACTGTGTGTGTGTGTGTGTGTGTGTGTGTGTGTGTGTGTGTGTGTGTGTGTGTGTGTGTGTGTGTGTGTGTGTGTGTGTGTGTGTGTGTGTGTGTGTTAAATCCAACCCAGCTGGAGGACACCGCCACCCAACGCTCCGCCAGGCGAAGGCTCTGTCATCAAGGACTGCATAGACTTGAAGAGGAGTGAGTGGAACGACAGACGCCAAAGGAGACATGACGCCCGTACCGCACCTACCCTCCCTTGGACTTACCTGCTCTGACTGTGGTGGACAGCTCACTATTCCTCACCGATGTCACAAGTGAGGAAACTTCAATTCCCAGAGACGACATTGCACACCGGGGTTTGAGCTTCGGATTAAATAGCATATTGCTGGTTAAATCTTTTTTTGTTGTAAATTAACACTTCACCTTGTCCGATAAGGGCTGTAGAATAAGCACATTAATTTTCTGTATGTTCCTCACCAGTAAACGGCTCTAATTTAGAGAATAAAGTAGCTGTTTTTAGTGTAGCTGTGTTTAGGACAGCGTGCGTGGATTACGTTCAGTGGACGTGCGCTGTGAACTTGCATCACGATTATTCTACAGTATAGACTTTATTTTTCACAACAACTTGACCACTGGGCTGCATCAGGAATAAGAAAAAATAGACATCAGTGCTGCATTTGCACAGGCTTTGCTCTCTCTCTCACACGCACAAATAATGATTCATGGGGGACTCCCTGGTGTCATGTCACAGCTGAACTAACGCCAGGCGAAGGCTCTGTCATCGAGGACATATATCGAAGTCTTGATATAAAATTTTGGTGAAGAGAATGTGAATGCCTCAGGTTTGAATGTGTAAGTTTGGGAAGTTTTCACAGCTCAACTGTGTGTGTGTGTGTGTGTGTGTGTGTGTGTGTGTGTGTGTGTGTGTGTGTGTGTGTGTGTGTGTGTGTGTGTGTGTGTGTGTGTGTGTGTGTGTGTGTGTGTGTGTGTGTGTGTGTGTGTGTGTGTGTGTGTGTGTGTGTGTGTGTGTTAAATCCAACCCAGCTGGAGGACACCGCCACCCAACGCTCCGCCAGGCGAAGGCTCTGTCATCAAGGACTGCATAGACTTGAAGAGGAGTGAGTGGAACGACAGACGCCAAAGGAGACATGACGCCCGTACCGCACCTACCCTCCCTTGGACTTACCTGCTCTGACTGTGGTGGACAGCTCACTATTCCTCACCGATGTCACAAGTGAGGAAACTTCAATTCCCAGAGACGACATTGCACACCGGGGTTTGAGCTTCGGATTAAATAGCATATTGCTGGTTAAATCTTTTTTTGTTGTAAATTAACACTTCACCTTGTCCGATAAGGGCTGTAGAATAAGCACATTAATTTTCTGTATGTTCCTCACCAGTAAAGGGCTCTAATTTAGAGAATAAAGTAGCTGTTTTTAGTGTAGCTGTGTTTAGGACAGCGTGCGTGGATTACGTTCAGTGGACGTGCGCTGTGAACTTGCATCACGATTATTCTACAGTATAGACTTTATTTTTCACAACAACTTGACCACTGGGCTGCATCAGGAATAAGAAAAAATAGACATCAGTGCTGCATTTGCACAGGCTTTGCTCTCCCTCGCTCTCTCTCACACGCACAGATAATGATTCATGGGGGACTCCCTGGTGTCATGTTAAAGCTGACCTATTGCCAGGCGAAGGCTCTGTCATCGAGGACATATATCGAAGTCTTGATATAAAATTTTATTGAAGAGAATGTGAATGCCTCAGGTTTAAATGTGTAAGATTGGGAAGTTTTCACAGCTCAACTGTGTGTGTGTGTGTGTGTGTGTGTGTGTGTGTGTGTGTGTGTGTGTGTGTGTGTGTGTGTGTGTGTGTGTGTGTGTGTGTGTGTGTGTGTGTGTGTGTGTGTGTGTGTGTGTGTGTGTGTGTGTGTGTGTGTGTGTGTGTGTGTGTGTGTGTTAAATCCAACCCAGCTGGAGGACACCGCCACCCAACGCTCCGCCAGGCGAAGGCTCTGTCATCAAGGACTGCATAGACTTGAAGAGGAGTGAGTGGAACGACGGACGCCAAAGGAGACATGACGCCCGTACCGCACCTACCCTCCCTTGGACTTACCTGCTCTGACTGTGGTGGACAGCTCACTATTCCTCACCGATGTCACAAGTGAGGAAACTTCAATTCCCAGAGACGACATTGCACACCGGGGTTTGAGCTTCGGATTAAATAGCATATTGCTGGTTAAATCTTTTTTTTTTTGTAAATTAACACTTCACCTTGTCCGATAAGGGCTGTAGAATAAGCACATTAATTTTCTGTATGTTCCTCACCAGTAAAGGGCTCTAATTTAGAGAATAAAGTAGCTGTTTTTAGTGTAGCTGTGTTTAGGACAGCGTGCGTGGATTACGTTCAGTGGACGTGCGCTGTGAACTTGCATCAGGAGCATACTACACTATAGACTTTATTTTTCACAACAACTTGACCACTGGGCTGCATCAGGAATAAAAAAAAATAGACATCAGTGCTGCATTTGCACAGGCTTTGCTCTCTCTCTCACACGCACAGATAATGATTCATGGGGGACTCCCTGGTGTCATGTCACAGCTGAACTAACGCCAGGCGAAGGCTCTGTCATCGAGAACATATATCGAAGTCTTGATATAAAATTTTGGTGAAGAGAATGTGAATGCCTCAGGTTTGAATGTGTAAGTTTGGGAAGTTTTCACAGCTCAACTGTGTGTGTGTGTGTGTGTGTGTGTGTGTGTGTGTGTGTGTGTGTGTGTGTGTGTGTGTGTGTGTGTGTGTGTGTGTGTGTGTGTGTGTGTGTGTGTGTGTGTGTGTTAAATCCAACCCAGCTGGAGGACACCGCCACCCAACGCTCCGCCAGGCGAAGGCTCTGTCATCAAGGACTGCATAGACTTGAAGAGGAGTGAGTGGAACGACGGACGCCAAAGGAGACATGACGCCCGTACCGCACCTACCCTCCCTTGGACTTACCTGCTCTGACTGTGGTGGACAGCTCACTATTCCTCACCGATGTCACAAGTGAGGAAACTTCAATTCCCAGAGACGACATTGCACACCGGGGTTTGAGCTTCGGATTAAATAGCATATTGCTGGTTAAATCTTTTTTTTTTGTAAATTAACACTTCACCTTGTCCGATAAGAGCTGTAGAATAAGCACATTAATTTTCTGTATGTTCCTCACCAGTAAAGGGCTCTAATTTAGAGAATAAAGTAGCTGTTTTTAGTGTAGCTGTGTTTAGGACAGCGTGCGTGGATTACGTTCAGTGGACGTGCGCTGTGAACTTGCATCAGGAGCATACTACACTTTAGACTTTATTTTTCACAACAACTTGACCACTGGGCTGCATCAGGAATAAAAAAAAATAGACATCAGTGCTGCATTTGCACAGGCTTTGCTCTCTCTCTCACACGCACAGATAATGATTCATGGGGGACTCCCTGGTGTCATGTCACAGCTGAACTAACGCCAGGCGAAGGCTCTGTCATTGAGGACATATATCGAAGTCTTGATATAAAATTTTGGTGAAGAGAATGTGAATGCCTCAGGTTTGAATGTGTAAGTTTGGGAAGTTTTCACAGCTCAACTGTGTGTGTGTGTGTGTGTGTGTGTGTGTGTGTGTGTGTGTGTGTGTGTGTGTGTGTGTGTGTGTGTGTGTGTGTGTGTGTGTGTGTGTGTGTGTGTGTGTGTGTGTGTGTGTGTGTGTGTGTGTGTGTGTGTGTGTGTGTGTGTGTGTGTGTGTGTGTGTGTGTGTGTGTGTTAAATCCAACCCAGCTGGAGGACACCGCCACCCAACGCTCCGCCAGGCGAAGGCTCTGTCATGAAGGACTGCATAGACTTGAAGAGGAGTGAGTGGAACGACGGACGCCAAAGGAGACATGACGCCCGTACCGCACCTACCCTCCCTTGGACTTACCTGCTCTGACTGTGGTGGACAGCTCACTATTCCTCACCGATGTCAAAAGTGAAGAAACTTCAATTCCCAGAGACGACATTGCACACCGGGGTTTGAGCTTCGGATTAAATAGCATATTGCTGGTTAAATCTTTTTTTTTTTGTAAATTAACACTTCACCT
>NC_136693.1:21946776-22021776 GCF_947650265.1 Symphodus melops | reverse complement strand
GGTATAAAACCGGCCATGCGCCTTCTCTCTTTCTCTTTCAAACGTCGTCTGGCGACGTCCGAGGATACCTCATCTGCTTCCTGTTTCACAACACGCTTCTCTTTGTTTAAAAGTTTTGGGGTGCAGCTAATCCGAAGGCCTTGAAGCACACCGACGTCCTAATTTCCGAGCTTAGATCATCCACTTGAACGCATCTCTAAGAAGAGCGTTTTATTTCTCCCGTATTGAAACGGTATTGAGAGAGATTGGAAGGATTACGTCTCGTTCCGTCCTTTAAAGAAAGGACATCCACGGAGATCACCTCGCTCGACGGAGGACACGACAGCCCTTTGCTCAACACCTTGGACGCACCGCCATCTCCAAACAACTGCAGAAAGGCCGTTCCAGGACCTCTTTCCTTCCTTTCATCAACCGTGGACAAAACGGTTACAAGTGAGGCTTAGCTAGGTCTGGGCAGTTAGATATAGAGAGTGTGTTTAATAACTGAGTTATTATTGTGAAACGGTGATAATATTTGCTTGGTGTTTGACCACTGTGTCTTAGGTTTTACCAGAGTAAAATCTCTTTTGTTTCCCTTATTTGTGCCGCTACGTCCCGTGTGTTTCCCTGTGAGCTTTCGCGTCATAACCGGGTAATAGACTCACTATCAGAAAGACTAGTGTGAACGCCGTCTGATACAAATCCGGCCACTGGCTTCTGTTAGTGAAGTAAACTATGCTCTGAGTTGTGGTGAGCTCCAGTCCGAGATTGAGCTGTTGAGGTGCGTTGTTTTCTCTCGCTCTCTCCCTTTACACACACACCTTTCGGTAGACGCACACACATAGAGATCTGTGGCTTTCCCGACGCTGTAGAAACGTAGATCACGTTCGGTGTCCGCCATCACGTGACCAAGCGTGGTCGCCGCCATTTTGATCTGTCTCTGTCTGTCTCTGTCTGTCCCTCCCTCTCTCTCTCTCTCTCTCTCACAGAAACACACACACACATACACACACACACACACATGTGCCACGCTTGTTTGTTTTGTTTGTTACCTGTAGTTTGGTTTATAATAGTTGTTTGTTTGATTGAGTTTCATTGATTAACTTGATGTTGCTTTGTTAAATAAATTCTATTATATTTTAAAAGTCGTTGTTTGTGATCACTGTGAATTTGCTTTGTGACTTAGGCTGGGTGAAAGGGCTTTGTGTTCGGATTTCACACCTTCAATTAAATACCGATTATTAATTATTAATGATATTGGTATTTAATTAACTAATTTTGAGACTGATATTTTGGTTGTTCCCTGTTTACAGGGTGGTGCCCCAGGTTTATTAAACACAGTTTAATAACAATTATTGAGTTAGATTAATAATTAAATAAACTTAATTATTACATTTATTTTGACAATCAAATTTTACGTCATAAAACCCAACATAACCGTTGGTCAGGTATTCGCTCCTGAAAATCCCCAACACTAGTTTAAGAAGTGGAAGTAGACTCCAGGTTGAAAAAGGACAAATGCTCAACTGTGTATAGCCTGCTTTCTTTCTAGATAACAAATAACCTGTCTCTATAATCGACTGATTTTGTAACAAGAAGTTCATGGTCTAACTTTATTGTTTTTCTGAATAAGCTATTACTGGTTTGTTTGGAAGTTATGGTCCCATTTGGAAAAATCGACAGTAAAGCTGCTCTAGAGATTGGAAAATTTGGGATTGTGAAGTTGCTACCTGAGGAACCGTTAGTTCAGGAGTCACCTGCTAACTTTAATTTGTATCTAAATTAAAAAGTTACTGTGATATATGGGTAAATATTGCCAACCAAGTTAGCGAACAAAATAACCGATAACTCTTGCAGATACAAAAAAATTCTGTATATATAACAAAGTAACCAAAGTTGTTCTTTACGATAGGATATAATTGATCCCAAATAGAAGTATATTCAGGCGAGGATGTTGTGTGATGGGGGGTTGGATAAGGTGTTCTCTAAAAGGGCTGTTTGGGTATTTCTGTCAGAAAAAAAAACACTTAACTGAGAGACCTTCTTCATACTGAGCTGAGATTTTTGTTTCTTACTCCGCCCAGTATGATCAGAGAGCGTGAGGACTCGGCTCCTGACCTCCCACAATCTCTCGAGAAAGGATCATATTAGGTTATTTTTTTTACCCTCCATGATGGAGATGTGCACAGCTCTCCGCCTGGTCCGGGGCACGCTGGTCAAACGAGGGCCGTGAGTGATGGATGGACAGCTCCTACTTGGCACCATGCCAGCCCTTCACATAAAAAAACACATACACACGTGGATATATATAAATATGACATGATACATGATATGCACTTTGGTAACCCATATTTCATATCATTGTATGCCTGTAGGCAGGATCTTAAGGGATTCTTACCTGTGTATCTCAGGGGGGTCTCTCTTAATTTTGGCACTTTGTTCCATCACTTCTTTTGCAACCTTTCCACTGAGAAAACAGAGAAGTTAAAACTGTTAACACGCACTGAAAACACTCTGAGATGTTCTCCCAGAGTGCTTACATACCTACATGTACATCTACAAACCACCATATGTTATTGTAATTCATGACTTGTTGTATTCCTCCAACACATATACATGAGTGAATACCTGTATCTGAAACGACTTCCCTTGAAGAAGAGATTACTACTGGACACAGTGCGGACTTGACTCGACTTTTCCAACCTAGGAGTAAATGGAAGAACACAATTAAGTTGTAATTATAAACGTACCCAGAATGATGATGAGTTTTAATAAGTCTCACATTTTGTGACTCACTTGTAAAATGCCTGATGCTCGACCCCACACTTCCACAGGTGCTTACAGGCCTCAGGTGTAGGTGCAAAGTATGTCAGTATGATTTTCCTATCCTGTAACACATTCAATCCCTTTAACGTTCTTTATATCTATAAATCATATTTTACACAGATTCATCAAAATGACCTGTCATCATGAGAAAATAAAAAGTCTGCAGTCTTTTCTCTTAGATATTCTGAGCTCATGGCTACTTCCCCTCCCATGACTTGGCTCTATTGTCTGCTCAACTCCAAAGCTAACACACATTTTAATCCATTCATTTCACATCTACTTCACTATTAAGAGATTGTTTCACTCAGCTTCACAGTGGCAATGTCTCCATGCATAAAACAAGGCTAACCTCATTTAACTTCCTGAGCACCAAAGACTAGGGAACATTTTAATAATGCATACACATACCTCCTTCTGATTTGCATATATATGGAATGTCTTTGCTTCAAACTTCAGTTTGGTCACCTCGTCCCTGAAATGTAGAAACAGAGCACAAAGGACAGAAAGACAGGAGAAAAAGAAGACAAACAGACAAAATGTGAGACAAGGGAAATAAAGAAAGGGAAAAGAGAGAACAGGGAGATGAAGGAAAAGAACAAACAGAAATGGATTAAGGTGGTTAAATATTCAGTGAGGCTGGAGGCACATTAATAACACGAACAGTGTTTCATTTCTGTGTTGAATAGTAGAGACACAAAGATTCCAGTCAAAGAAAGACAAATAACTGCATGTGATTTCAATAACAACACAACTCTAACCAAACCACTCAGACTCTGTCATTATGCAGCATCACAGCTGGCTGTCTCCAAAAGGCCACTAACTTCCTCCTGTATGGTTTCCTCTCAGTGCTTAAAATTTCAATACATTTGCAGATAAAAGAAATAGTTGATCCTACTACACAGAAAAAAAAATCAAAAGATTTTTATTTTGTTTAGTTTTCAGGTGCCTTGAGCTTTTGACTCAGACTCCCAAAATATTCAATACATTTCATTTCTTAAGTCTGTTTTATTGTGACTCTCACATTGATCATTGTAAAAAAAATGCATTGTTAAAGATATGGTGTGTGCACATGTTAGGGTGTATTGAGAAATTAAATGTGATCCTGGTACTACTCAATGTTTAAATTTGAACATTTTATTCTTTACTTTTTGTTGGCAACTTCAAAATATCTTCAGAAGAACTTCCGTTTAAAAAAAGTGTAAAGCAAAGTTGTGCTTGGGTGTCAAAAATTGGACTTTAACATTGAGCAGCTGGTTCAGATTGCTGGAACTGTAAATTAGACAAGCTGCTACTGCAATTAAAGGATGACATATTATAATGGACATTTTTCCTGTCTCACTGCTGGTTTAAATGTTTATTTCTCAAAGCAAATTTAAGAAACTTTAATTGATTAAAGTGTTTGTGCCCCCTGTTGACAAAGCAGTTTCTCATATCGCTCTTGAATTCAAACGCATACAGAAAGTCTCACCCTGACTTCTTCTCGATGAACATGTCACTTGCTCAATCTCTTTGCATGACACCTACCCTGCATCTGGTGTTACAGGCATTAAAAAGTATTACATAGAAATAGTCTACATAGAAATTAGAAGTTGATGTGTTTATTTCTTTTATCACTGTTTCCGCTTCTGCAGCTCATCTGGTCTCACCATTTGAGGAAGTGAATCCTCCTGTTCCCCTGCAGCACAGTGAATCCAAAAGGAGTAAAAGCCAGAAAAGCTGGGTTCCCCGACACATCCTGACAGGCACAAAAATCAATGCTTTTTGTTAATGCAGAATCTGACTTTCTTTTCTTGCACTTTTACTTTTGAGTTTCCCCACATTATCTCCAAAACATAAACATGAATGATTGTGTAAAATTCTACAAATAGAAGAGCACCTTGCATGGATGAGGGTCCACCCCATATGTTTCTAACATCTGAGCCTTCTGGAGAAAGTTGAGCTCTGACGTTTCAGGACTCTGACCTCTGAAAGAAAAAGAAAAGTTGTTTTTTCTGGATCGATTACAACCATCTGTTTACTCAAAGGAAATTATTTGATAGAGCATTTTGCTTATCTTTCATTCATAAGATGAAGCCAAGCTTTTTTCCCCCAGAGAAGTCATAATTTGGGCAATAACCCTTCATATCACAAGCATAGAGCATATGGCTTGTTGATTGACCAAAGAATCTACTGCAGTACTGTATGGACCCATCTGTTTTGTTTCTGTAAATAAGATAAATTGACCAGCAGAGTGTTTAACTGCCAGGTAAAACTGAGCAAGCCATCACCATCTGGTGCTCAAATATCGTCTCTGTGTTCAAATAATGAAGCGAAAGCTGACTCATTGTCAGTGACTTGTCTGCTCCTATTTGTGCCAGTTAAATGACTAAAAACAATCCTAATCTTCTTACATCTGTGGCAGTTGTCAGCTTGTGGGCCAACTAAAAGAAATGTAGGCTGCTCTGTTGTTTTATGTATCCTGACTAAAAATGGTATATAGTCACAGATTTTGCGCTTGGTTATAAAACATGGACCTGATTTCGCTCCGCCATTATCTCTGTTCTGCTTTCTCTTTTCTTGACAAATAACTCTCTGTTAAACAAAGAAGTTAATTTACGAAGGCAGGAGAGACTTCTTCCTGTACAGTAAAATAACCATGGATAGATGTATGCAAGACGGCTGTCAACATCATTGGAAATGAACGATAGAGGGCAGTGCAGGATCAAGTCTTTATTAACTGTTGGGGTCCAGCCAGAATGACAAAGTTCAGGCTGTGTCGTTTGGAGAACTACAACAAAAGACTCTTTATCCCAGCATGCCTTGCAGGTACTCCCAGAATGCCTTGCCACACCTAACACATAGGTGTGAAGTCTGGGAGGTATAAAGCCGGCCATGCTTCATTGTTCTGCCTCTTTCAAACGTCGTCTGCCGACGTCCGAGGATACCCAACTCTGTTCCTGTTTCCAGCACGCTTCCCTTTGTTTAAAGGTTTGGGCGCGCAGCTGATCCAAAGGCCTTGAAGCACACCGACGTCCGAAATTCCGAGCTTAGATCATCCACTTGAACGCATCTCCAAAGAAGAGCGTCTATTTCTCCCGTATTGAAATGGTATTGAGAGAGATTGTAAGGATTACGTCTCGTTCCGTCCTTTAAAGAAAGGACACCCACGGAGATCACCTCGCTCGACGGAGGACACTACGGCCCTTTGCTCAACCTCAACTTGGATGCACCGCCATCTCCAAACAACTGCAGGAAGATCGTTCCAGGACCCCCTTTGCTCCTTTCATCAACCGTGGACAAACGGTTACAAGTGAGGCTTAGCTAGGTCTGGGCAGTTAGATATAGAGAGTGTGTTTAATAACTGAGTTAGTATTGGGAAACAGTGATAATATTTGCTTGGTGTTTGACCGATGTGTCTTAGGTTTTACCAGAGTAAAATCTCTTTTGTTCTCCTTATTTGTGCCGCTGTGTCCCGTGTGTTTATCTGTGAGCTCCCGCGTCATAACCGAGTAATAGACTCACTATCAGAAAGACTAGTGTGAACGCCGTCTGATACAAACCCGGCCGCTGGTTTCTGTTAGCGAAGTAAGCTATGCTCTGAGTTGTGGTGAGCTCCAGTCCGAGATTGAGCTGTTGAGGTGCGTTGTTTTCTCTCGCTCTCTCCCTTTACACACACACACACACCTTTCGGTAGACGCACACACATAGAGATCTGTGGCTTTCCAGACGCTGCAGAAACGTAGATCACGTTCTGTGTCCGCCATCACGTGACCACGCGTGGTCGCTACCATTTTGTCTGTCTCTGTCTGTCTGTCCCCCCCCCCCCTTTCTCTCTCTCTCTCTCTCACTCTCTCTCACACACACACACACACACGTGCCACGCTTGTTTGTTTTGTTTGTTAATTGTAGTTTGGCTTATGATGGTTATTTGTTTGATTGGGTTTCATTGATTTACTTGATGTTGCTTTGTTAAATAAATTCTATTATATCTTAAAAAGTCGTTGTTTGTGATCACTGTGAATTTGCTTTGTGACTTAGGCTGGGTGAAAGGGCTTTGTGTTCGGATTTCACACCTTCAATTAAATACAGATTATTAATTATTAATGATATTGGTATTTAATTAAATAATTTGAGACTGATATTGGTAATATTTTGGTTGTTCCCTGTTTACAGGGTGGTGCCCCGAGGTTTATTAAACGCAGTTTAATAACAATTATTGATTTAGATTAATAATTAAATAAACTTAATTATTAATTTATTTTGACAATCAAATTTTACGTCATAAAACCCAACATAACCGTTGGTCAGGTATTCGCTCCTGAAAATTCCCAACATAACTGTGTGTGTGTGTGTGTGTGTGTGTGTGTGTGTGTGTGTATGTGTGTATGTGTGTGTGTGTGTGTGTGTGTGCGTGCGTGTAACACAGAGACTACAAGCAAAGCAAGTACAATGGCTACTCGTTATAACCTTTGAGCACATGTAGAACTTCAAATGAACACTCGTGTGTTTCCAAGCCCTCCACCTCAACACCTACAAAGATTCAGCCAGTTAAAAAAATATCCTGTTGACCTCTTCCAGTATATTGGCTGTTGAAACCTTACCCAACAAGGTAGGATGTTTTTGTAAGTGTTAGCATTGCTAGATAACTTGTGCCATGTTTATAAATTTTTACAATTCTTCTTCCAATGGGCTCTGGATAAATGCGGCCGAATTCTAGGAGCTAACACACATGGGTGACCGTAGTCCATAACATTAACCTCAAAGCCAAAAGGCCAAATCAGTGTCACTAAATGTGACTCTCCAATAAAGTGTTTACAGCCATCCCCATGCAAAATATAAACAGTGGACCTCAGGGAGCTCAAAATAATCACAATCCTGAAGTCACATAATCCAAAGTGGTCTGTATCTGCTAACAGCATAAAACCTGTCCAGAACAACAACAACATGCCTGCTGTATGTCAGCGCGAGATTCACAATCCCGCCATTACAACCAGCCTATTTACTGCTAAATGTTGGAACATGAGCAACACAGAACCTGAGAGTCCAAAGAGAACATTAAGTATAAAAAAGAACCAAGTTGAGTAAACAGAGCCAAGGCTCTTTGAGTTTGGGAATCAACCCATATTTTCTTTGGACTATTGAAGGCTGCCTGAGCATTGGCTCCTGGCCATGCTTTGCCTGAAGCAGAGCTCCCCAACTGGTGCATTGTAGGGAGCAAACTACCAGCCAGATACTGTAGTCTGAAGTATATGCTGCAGACTGCTGCATTCAATGCGTTGCAACCATAGGCAGCACTAAACCTATACAAGAAAAAGAGAGTGCCTGCATCTCAGATGATATAAACAGGAAAGACAAACACACTTTATCATAACTTCATCTTCAACATGTTACTACTCTGCATATTATCCATCCATCCATCCATCCATCCATTTTCTGCCGCTTATCCGGGGCCGGGTCGCGGGGGCAGCAGTCTAAGCAGAGACACCCAGACTTCCCTCACCCCAGACACCTCCTCCAGCTCTTCTGGTGGGACCCCGAGGCGTTCCCAAGCCAGCCGAGAGACATAGTCTCTCCAGCATGTCCTGGGTCTACCCCGAGGCCTCCTCCCAGAAGGACATGTCCGGAACACCTCCCTAGGGAGGCGTCCAGGGGGCATCCGGACCAGATGCCCGAACCACCTCAACTGACTCCTCTCGATGTGAAGGAGTAACGGCTCTACTTCAAGCTCCTCCCTGGTGACCGAGCTCCTCACCCTATCTCTAAGGGTGCGCCCAGCCACCCTACGGAGGAAGCCCATTTCGGCCGCTTGTATCCGAGATCTCGTTCTTTCGGTCATGACCCAAAGCTCATGACCATAGGTGAGGGTAGGAACGAAGATCGACCGGTAAATTGAGAGCTTCGCCTTTCGGCTTAGCTCCTTCTTCACCACGACTGACCGATACAGCGTCCGCATGACTGCAGACGCCGCACCGATCCGTCTGTCGATCTCACGCTTCATCTTCCCCCCACTCGTGAACAAGACCCCGAGATACTTAAACTCCTCTACCTGGGGTAAGGACTCCCCACCGACCCGAAGAGGGCAAACCACCTTTTTCCGGTCGAGAACCATGGCCTCCGATTTAGAGGTGCTGATCCTCATCCCAGCCGCCTCACACTCGGTAGCGAACCGCCCAAGTGCGCGCTGAAGGTCCAGAGGCACTGTCCCCGACCTCCATGCGATGTTACAGAGACGTGTCAACCATGACAGCCCCTGCACATCCAGAGACTTAAGATACTCTGCATATTAGGAAGCTTTAAAATGTCAAACCAATCACTCTGACCAATGTGATGTTTTTTCTTTGCCAAAGTTTAGTATGATCTGTTCATCGTACGACTTAGTACTTGAGCTGTCATTGCAATATCTTCCATGTCATCAACAGCTATGTTGCTCTTCATCATTAACTGCTATTCAAGATCATTCTTAATTTATTGTGATGGAAAGTTAAGAATGCACTACAACTCAAACTAATTACATCTCTGTTGTACCTCCATAAATGACTGTTAATGTGACTTAGCTGCAGCTGTATGGAGACTAAAGATATCCCAGCAGACGTTCCTAAGTGTTTGCCATGATGACATTGAATTTTAGATGCACAAGAAAGGTTCTGTGTTGGACCAATGCTAAGGTATACCTCCCTCATGCCTGCACTGTGGCTGCTGTGGAAGTGAAGGAGTACCAGGTGCAAAGGGACATAGACAGGTGCCACCTTACATCAGCTCAGTCTTGTGGATCTCGGCAATCCTCCTCTCCAGCTTTTCTGAATGTTTGGGAAAGAACTGGAACTTGGAGCTGTAGCCCTCTGGGTGTTTCCCGGGGTCATAGTCACCTATTTCAGCTGAAACATGGGAAGAAAAACAGAGGAAATGATTGATAATGTTTTAAACTAAATTGTCCTTTCTTTGCTTGTTAGATTATGTAAATAAATGAAAATGAAACATTTAGTCTTATATACTGAAGTTAATTCCAGGGGAATGACATGTGACTATAAAATATCTATGAACATTGAACTCACACTTGCATTCCCAACATGTGTGGTATCTATTTCAGAAATGTAGACAGATGTGATCTTTTTTCTAAAGCTGCAATAAGATCATTTGCCAATATAAATCTTTGTGTCATGATGTTGTGATCCAAGCGGAGAGGTTATTTTGGAACATATATAATAAAACAACAAGGTTGTGACTACTCGAAAAACGCCATCAAATACAGGATAACTTAAAAGACTTATAGACCAGCTCAATTTATTTTAGTATTTGCATCGCTGTAGCAAATTTTCCACAGCCAAGCACTGGCATCCTCACAACTTTTGGATGAAAAACATGGACAGTTTGGGTACTTGTCTGCTCTCCAGGAAGCGTGTACTGCTCTATTCATGACAACTTCTTATTTTCTGACATGTCATTGGAAAAGTGTGATTATTAACTGGGTGCTCACATCACAATTTATATGTGTAACACACATTAGAGTTCCGCAATTTCTCACATGTTTTCAATGCTACAGAGTGCTTTTTAAATGCACTGCACATTTATAGTTCCATTTTTTTGTCATCCTGTCTCACAAAGCACTTTACACTAAATGTCACAATTCATCCACACACTTATACACACTTACAAACAAGCCATTTGCAGCAATTTGAATTCAATATCTTGCCCGAGGACACACTGACATTTAGTCGTCACTCAATTATTATCAGTAGAGTGCTTATGCAGCCACCAAAATTAGACCTAGAAGAAGTTTGGAAAAACACCCAAAATGGCCATCGTCAGGTAAGTTACTTCACAATTGTTTTCATCCAATCATTAACCTCCCTCTTTACTCTTTGAAAATTAAATGATAGATGCACTGCATTAATACAGTGCCTTTCACAGTCTTCTAACCACTCAAAGTGCTTAACAGCATCCACCCTTTTACACTCAATGATACACTGAACAAGTGTTATGCAAGGCCACTAATCAGCTAATTATTCACACATTGCAACACAATCTAAACAATGCTTTCATGGCAATGTTGGGTCTCAGTATCTTGCTCAATGTAGACTGCCAATCTTCCTTTAAAAGACAAAGCACTCTAATCTGAGCCACAGCAACCCCAAACAACTTCACTTAGTTGGAATTGTCTCTCTTCTTTTGACATCAATTTGGATACCAGGGGGGGCCCACACTATTCAGCTCATGACCCCCAAGATAAGAATGCCAATTACTGGTGACCCCCAATGTCCCGGTTGGTGGTTAAGACATATAACAATAGCAAAACCAAAAAACAACAGAAAAGAAAACGACAGCCTAAAAAAATATATATTAATATTTTATAAAGTAATTTATTGTCAGAAGACTAGAAGCTGTCATGTGCAGACTTACATACAAGTATTGTAACACTTTTATTTATTATTCCTTTCACTTAAAATAAAACTTGATTTGTAAATTTTTGTTTGTATTTTTTTTTGAAGGCCTGTTGCGACCCCAGGGTGCAGTCCCCCAGTTTAAGAACCACTTTTTTTCTTTTTTTCTTGTAGGAAGTAAATAGAGCCTTCATTGTTGTCATCAAATACCTTAAGTCTAATTACTGTATAATGTGTAGTTTGATTAAACCTTTTGGTTTATAAAGTGATACAGGTACACCTGGGAACATTTTGATTGATTGTCTGGTTAAACGCTGGTTACACACCTGTCAAGTGTGTGACAGGGAAATTGCTCCTTAATGATTCTAACATCTCTGTATGTACGCATTAGCCTGTCAACCAAAACACTTTCAACAAAATGTACGCTTTTCTCAAAGGATTATTCATTTATTTCTTTATTTTTCAAATCATATTCATTGTATGTTTTAAGTAGTCATCCTCTAATAGAGTTATTCAAATTAGCATTTTCAATTCAGGTTCAAAGTTATTCCAAATTACATAATAATACAAAATCTGGTTCATTATGTAAAATAGCTGTAATCATGACAGTGTCATATATATACAGCTACATTTGCTGAAAAAAAAAAACATTATAAAAACTATAACAGCCATACATAGGAGAAAGACCTCTGTATGTAGAGGTCTAATCTGGAGTTTTGTACCGTGGACAGTGAGGGTATTAATCTTAAATATAAATGATACCATCAGAACATCATGTGAGATGTAACATTTTTAACACCATAACAAATACATCAAGGTTTCCTAGTAAAGATCACAGAATCTGCCTAGTGTCAGTACTTTTGTCTTTGTAGAAGAGTTTTATTTAAAATAAAGCACAGCTTTTTCACAGACTTAAAAGAGAGTTCTGTATCATATTATACCTTGTAATATATAGGCAGCCAGCAGAGCAGCATCTGATGTCTTACACAGGAGACGGCCGTGGTAGAGATCCCTCTTAACCTGCAGGAAGACGAGATATCTGTGGAGTGGAACACAGAGAAACTGATTTGGGTCTTTTTTGAAAAATGGAAAAAACACACCTTGGTTTTCCTGGAAACATAAATGAGGGAAGTTTGCAATTACAAAGAAGGTGTTAGTCCTGACCTAGGTGTGTCAGAGAGATTGTTGTGTACACTTAAAGACAAATGAAGAAGAATAGCAAATCTGATTGAGAGAAGCTTGATGTTTCCTTTCGGTAATCATGAGGAAAGAATTTAGCAAGTGTCTTCTTATAAATACTTGGGTGTTACGATTGACCACATGTTGCCCTTAGAAGACCACATTGAATATGTCAAACAAAACAAAGGATGTATTCTGACTGTGGCTAAATAGGTAGTGGGTCATCTCTCCATTTGGGTTCGATCCCTAGCTCCTGCAGCCACATGGCAAATGTGTCTTTTCGGGCAAGACACATAACCCAAAGTTGCTCTAGCTGCAAATGTGTATGAATGGATTAGTTACTTTCAATGGACTCCTTACATAGTAACCTCTGCCATCAATATGTGAATGTGTAGCTGTGACCTTTGGTGTAAAAGTGCTTTGAGTAATCAGAGGACTAGAAAAGGGCTATTCATGCTCAAGGCACAATTATTTACACAATTGTTCACCATTTCTTTCTTTCACAGAGTGACTTCTTACGAAGTGAGCAGATATATTCTTGTTTAGTTTTTCACTTGTGTTATTGTAGCTACGTGTCATAGAGTACACTGTCCACTACTTTAAAATCTAAACTGCTCCACCAAACACAGTTCTTCTTGACCATTTAAGACCATTTTAAGAGACTGAAGCAATATTTTTAGATCAACAGTCAAATTTAAATGAAGCTTAAATTTCAGAGTTGGTATCATAATCAGAATCAGCTTCATTGGCCAGGTATGCTCATACACACAAGGAATGTAACCTTGGTGAACTGTGCTCTCTTTGTACAAGGCGCAACATCAACAATAAATACAAAATAAAAAACAAAACAAGCAAAGACTACAAGATAATAGTGCAATGGTGAGAAGTGCAAAAGATGTTGAAGTAACAAAATGTGCCAGATGGGTTGAGTTACTTGAGGTAGAAAGAAATAAAGCCACATTTCAGAATTGGTATGTCATTAAGGTCATCAATAATCAATTAATTCATCAATCAAAAGCTACACTACTGTTTTGCTCTTCACAGTGAAATAAAACAGGACTGTATTAAGCCTAAACTACTTGATCCATTTCACATTTTCTCTGATCCCTCCATTCACTTTATTTAGTCTAAAATTACAATTTAGAAGAAAAAATACTTTACTTGAAATTCAGCACGTTTTCTACTAGAACAACTAGACACAGGACTTTTGTATGACTGGAGGCAGATCTGAAGCTAAATCAAAATAATTCAGAGCATTCAGGAGTTAAAATATGGCCGCTGGTTCACGCTGAGGTCCACCGGGAGCAACTCAATTTTCTGCTCTCATCCACAATATCCAGAGATAACTCTTCTGTCAATTTCCCAGCATTCATTTCAAATGCCTGTGGTTTGGCTTCTCTCCAAGCAGCAAAGCAATAAATGGTACAGCAGAACTAAAGCACTAAAATGAAAAGTGGCAAAGGAGAGTTTGGACCATGTTGCCCCTTTTTACATCACATGATGCTCCTCTTATCAGCAAAATATATTACTTAGCTTGTATGTAAACACTGAGAATGCATAATGCTGTTACCTGTCATGTTTGTGTTCATCTAACTTGTATTTGTGTGTCTGACAGAACAGATGGCTGAGGATAGAGGAGCTCTCCCTCCTCGGCGCTCTGCTCTATCAAGATGTGCTGGATGGAGAATAAGAGATTTTACTGTGTGGCAACCAGTCGAGGGAAGTGATTTACAGGGATCTATGCGCTCATGAGCACTTTGGCTGTCTCCTCACTGCAGTTTGCTCAGCTGTCAAATTGGCCACACACAGTACAGTAGTGGTGAGGAGCTCTCTGACACTGCAGCTCATAAATAAGGGAATAGTGAAGTCCCCCTGCACATGGACCATAGGTTGTATAAAACACTGACCAAGTGCTGTGACATCAACTGTTGGTTTCTGAAGAGGAGTTCTGAATTCATCCAGTCGCCATATTGGAATTGCTGTCTGAAACTAACCTTCAGCCAACCAAGAAACAGTCAAAGAGCTGAGGCTGGTCTTGAGCCTTCTGACGAACAGCTACAATGCACCCGCCTGTCAGTCAGATCAGCCGTACCCCTAAATAGAATACTTCACCCTGCTCTGTGTGCTGATAAAGATATGAACTACTAAGAACAGAACCCCTTTGGAAACCAGACTGTAGACGTGTATTTCTGTTCACTGTGTGCTGTATGTGACTTAAGAGACTTCTACAGACAGCCTCAAGTTTGTTTATTTGACATAGACTCACCGTTTATACTGTGATGAATTCAGAGTTGTGTTTTTATTTCTTTGTTTCTTACCACTACGTACATTTTCACAGCTTGAATTCGATTTTCATCAAAAAACTTAAAAAATACCTTTTGGAAAGCATTTTACAACTTATAATGAAGAAGACAAGCTTAACATAAAGTTTAACTTTGTACATTTTATTCATAAAAATAAATCAATAAGCTACTTTTTAGTTTCTGGATAAAGAGAAGGACTGTTCTAACAACTTTGCACTTAACTGGGAAAAAGACGGATATTCTAAAAAAAATCTTTAAAGCTGCAATCCACCTAATCATTTCAAATAATCCAGAAGCTAGCTGAAGGTGCTTAAAATAATAATAGTGAGAAATTAGGATATTTATCATCTGATATTATGCAACAAGAAAGTTTACAGAAAGGCAGATGATGGAAACATCTCAAGTGATTTAATAAAACTGCAGTAGCCAGCTACATCAGCATTTTTAAACGATGCTTATGCCTTCCAAAAGATCAATAAAGTGGATTTGATCTGTTGCGCTAAAGAAGCGTATTAAAAGGCCAACTCTGGTGAATTTCTAAACTAAAATAGACAGAAATGTCTGCACATGATATTTTGACGCTACCGAATAGCAGTTATGTACCACCAGGTAGTGATAAATAACAAGAGCTGCAATATCAGAGTAAAATCTGGAGGATTTCTAAGAACGTTCTACCTGTCAGAGGAAAGGTTAATGAACAGATTGGTGTTTTGTTATGACTTGTTTTAGTTAAAAAATACAGACGCACACAACCCTGAGTGGGTACACAGTCTAGTCCCTTTTGTTCTTAAACATTGGTCTAAAATGTGGGATTTGTGAAACATAAACACAGTACTACTCCTTTCTTAGGGCTTTGAAAGTTTATCAAACCAACATCATCACATACACCTATGACATGATGACGTGAAGAACAATGACACACTGATGAGACACATAACCATGTAACCACCACACCTTTATAAAAGGTATACTTATATAAAACATGTATAGAAGGGTTGTACAGAGCTGCTTTTTTCTCTCCTCAGGGGGCTGTGGAAAGTCTGATAAATTGAAATCAAATGATGTCACTTGAGTCAGCCTCAATTGTTTCAAAGATCAAGAAACAGATCTGTGTGTATAAAGTGTGAAAGACTTGAGGAATTCAGAAGAGCAGACCTTTGTAACCCACGCTTCATACCTGCTTGAGGCAACTGTGACTGTTTGCATTGCATTATGGAAGGGGTGTATAATGTGTGCACCAGGTTAATTTACTACAAAGAAGTACAGAAAGCTTGGTATACTATCGCTTGGTTTTGATCCAGTTTAAGAAGTACAAGTCCATTGGGAGTCAAACAATGTTAAAGGGGAGCCGTGTTATCGAGTACGCTGTTGCAAACTTGCTCAACCCTTCATCTATTTGTGTAACTGGCTTACAGTATATTATACAACCAGTTTGACTCAATTTGAAATGCAGAACAAATAATCTTTCTTGTTCTTGAAGCTCTATCAAAGAGGGTGATATTCATCCACCTTTTCACCCCAACCTCCTTCCAATAGTCTAGCCACCTTAGAACCTTACCTGGTGATTTCCTCTTTCAGGGCGGCAGGATCAGGTGGGTAAAACTTGACTCGCAAACACATGGTGAACGGAGGCTGGGCTAATGAAGAAGACAAACAATCAATCAAAAAAAGATTCTACCAACCACTCAGGCATCCAGAAAGAAATACTTACATTTCATTTGTTTGGCAATAGACTTTGTAAACTCCAACCAATGCTGAAACAGACAGAAGGAAAAAGTAAGACGTGAACTTTAGACATTGAATCTTTAGCTGCTAAAGTGTCAATCTGGCGTCTGATTGCTCAGCAGCTTAGCGTGGTTTCTTGTTATATATAGCTGGAAGGCACAATGGAATTACTTCCATCTCATCCCTTTGGGTTTATTTAGACCCAATCCAGCACAGCCACTGTGCAGAGAGGAGATGAGAGAGAGCTGTTTGGTAGATAATCAGGAGAGTGCTTAGCATCACAAGAGGAAACTGGCTCTAATCAGTGAGACAATTACATGCTGTCAATGATGGGGCACTGCGCTCACAATACAGTCGCTGTTAAACAAAAAGACAGCAATTTTATTTATATAGCACATTTCACAATGTGCTTTAAGTTAGAAGTTAAAATCAAAATCAAAACACAACATACAAAAAAGTGTTTCCACAGCCATGAATAAGATACAGAGATCTAATCAATGAAGTCATACAGACCACAGCAAACATCTGTTTCCAAAAAAGTGAGTATACAAACACACATACAAAAAACATTTATTCATATGCTTTGTAGAACAGGGTTGTTGTTGTTTTTTTTAAAGTAGAAATGGTATGGACCTCTGGTCAGCAGGGAGTCTGTTCCATCAACAAGGACCTCAGTAACTAAAGGCTCCCTGTCCGGACTTTGATATGATTCTAGGTACAGTTAAAATACCTCCATCTGATGACCTGATGGTCAGGGTTGGATTGTAGTCTGTGAGCAGGCCAAAAATATACTCAGGAGTTGAACTGTTGAGCGCTTTATGGACTAAAAAGAGGGTTTGATTTTGAACCCTAACCCAAGGTAGCTGTGAGATCAAGCGGGACCAAAATTGATCTTCTCTGATGATCATTGTTGATTCTAAGGTTATTTATTACTGTGAAAAAGCACTTTATTACTTAAGTGCTTTTTCAGTACCTTGATGTTTTGTGAATCTGTTGTATATACCGTAATACCTTTTTAGTATTTTACTAATGAAAGGGATGTTTGAAATTGGTCTGTAATTACTTTACTTTAGTTTTGAAGTGTCTACATTGTTTTTCTTCAGCAGAGGAGTAATAACAGCCTTCTTATGAGAAGAAGGAAAAATAATAGTCTGCAGAGAGGTATTCAAAAGGTTTATGTTTTCAATAAGGCAATGAGAGACAGTTTTGTTTGGTACGGAGAGGATCAAGACAACAGGTGCTAGTTTTCAAACGCTGAATTATTTCATCTAGATTTTTTGAGTGTATTGGGAAGAAGTTACACATTGTACTAATAGCACTAGGTTGCTGTAAAGGTTTTTAATGTCTCAGTTCATTTATGTCAAACACAACATTTAGAACAAATCTGCTACATGGAATACATTGGTATGTAATTTTGAAAAGCATTTGACGATGAAGTGAATGCTGAACAAAAACTTGGATTAATCCCTGAAACTCATCAAGGACTGTTCTAGTTTCTGCGATTGATTTTGATATCAAGCAGTTGGCCTTTTGTCATCCCGTATAATCAACATTCAAGATTACCTGTCCTGTATATTTATGAAGAGTCGTTAGCCCTGGCATTTATACCTTCAAACGTTTGATAAAGTAATCATCACCACTTGTGAGACTTTGAAAATAGTGTCTAGAAAAAAAAAGAGTGGGATACAGTACAGAACAGCTATGTTCTTTTTAAAAATGGCCACAGATGGCTTCATATCCTTGCATGAGCTTCACAGGGTGTCCTTGGACATTTCAGATTTACATTTGCATACATACATACACGATTGCAAACATCATAAAAATAGAATCTGGCCAGTTAAACATGACTTGTTTTTTTTTCTAACTTTTGACTTTATAAAATGAGTCTAAAAGGAGGTTTAAGGAGGTTTTGCTGGGACTAGGTGCAGAGTTATTGGCTGATTCAAAGACAACATAAGGGTATTGAAAGTGGAAAAATGATGTCAGATTATTGTCTAATTCAAATGTCTCATCATGAAACTCCCTGTTGAATAAGAAAGCACAGGTACTGTTAAAATAATCGTGAGCTGAAGCTCAGTGTAGAGTCGGTTGCCTGAACTGGAAGGTCAGGGAGTTGATCCACAGCTCCTGCAGCCACTTGTCCAATGTGTCCTTGAGCAAGACACTTAACACTTCATCTGCAGTGTAGGAATGTGTCTGAATGGGATTAGATAATACTGATAGACACTTCACATAACAACTTCTGCCATCAGTGTGTGAATGTAGTACTGATGGGTAGGTTTAAAAGCTGCAGTTTAAAAGCGCTTTGAGTAGTCAGAAAATTAGAAAAGTGCGAAACAAGCTCATTTAGCTTGGGTTTATGGTGAAGATGTTGCTGTCTGAAACATTTCAGATAGTTTAGATGAAAAAACACCACAGGCACAAATGAGAAGAAAAGAAACTAATATAGGATAAAATCGAGAAGAAAGAAAAGAAAAAAGGACATAAAATAGAAATAAAGAAGTAAGAAAACCCCCCAAACTACTGATTTCAATCAATTTACATCAGACTGTAATTTCATTGGGTCTAAAAGCTTCAGACTCACCCTCTGCTTGTCAGGGTCGACATATCTAATGCCAAAGTAATCTTTCTCCAGCAGGTTGAGATGATGGCAGATGAGGTCAAACAGGTACTGTCCCTTTGCATCCCGCTGAAAGATAGATATTATGCCAACATGAATACATAGTTTTACTATTAAAATACATTTTATAAAAAAAAGAAGAGAAATTCTTTCAGAAGGACTTCACAGCACCCGTCTTATTCATCACAATAGTTGCAGAGATTACAGATTTAATTACCAAATTAACCCACTTAAACCAGACAACATATATAAAGACTTGTCAATTTTTCCAGGTAGAAAAACAAGCTACAGCTCAGATTGTTTGAATGAAAAAGACTTTAAAAATACATGTTGCGGATCACAGTGGCATTTTATTTATAAAAAAAAAAAAAAAACTCACAAGGAAGTTCATTTTCAAAAACCTCTAAAACGTCTAAAAGGCCACCATGCAGAGTTTAATATTTCATTATCCTCAGCGGGAAAATATAAGGACGATTAAATATGTATATAGAGACGGCAACAGCCACCTGTGAAAGCTCTGAGAAAGTCCTGCTCCAAAAGAAGACCTGGAAAAGCACTGAAGCAAGGTGTAGGAGAAAGAAGAAGCTGATGACATGCAGTGCAGTATGAAAGATGTGACTCATCCAAAGACAATTTTTTTACACACACACACACACACACACACACACACACACACACACACACACACACACACACACACACACACACACACACACACACACATGTTTTGTTAGCTAGATGGAATAAACCAAACAAACAAAAAACAAGCTTTTCAGCTAACAGGCTGTAAAGCCATGATCAGGTTCGACAGTAAGCAGGGGAGGAAACAGTGCTGTACTGCTATCCCTGCTGTGAAAGGTAAACTCAGAGTAAGCAGCCCCAAAAGACTGCTTTAAAAATTCATTAAAAAATTCATTCATTAAAAACTGCTTTAATGAATTCTTTATTTAGGTTTCAACACAACAAGAAGACACATGGCAACACGGTTGCTAATAAGTGAGCTGGTTATTAAAGCTTGATTCATAGGCACTATGTAATAGAGAGAACACTTTCAAGTTAGCTGGTATTGCTTATTCTGTCCTCCTTTAGCCTTCTCCAAATAACAAGTTCAATTTCCCTATTTTGGAATATATAACATTTCACTTCAGGATGAGACTAGAAGATCAATCCTCACATTAATGGCTTTAAAGAAAATACTCAAATAACGTACATTTCTGGAGGCTTAGCTTAGCACCGAACAACAAGGAGAAGGCTACAAATAGTTAAAGGTAATGTTCAAATTCAGCTGCCTTTGGGAATCTTAATTGAAGTCAGAATAACTTGTGTTTTTCAGCTAGCATGTAGACAAAGTGTGTGTTTAGAGGATATCACGATGGTACTCATCATCTCTGCTTCACTATCTTCCTTCAGTTCTAAAGGACACTACACAATATCCTACAGTGCCCTTTAGAAGAAACACTGCATTTACATTTACCAGTGAGACAGAGAGGCAGAGAGGCAGAGAGGCAGATATATGAGAACAGATAGGAGTACGTAGAAGGAGAAAGATAAATGCCAATGCAGAGAATCAGAAGAAGACAAAGGAATAAAACGAATGGCCAGCTGCATGGATCAAACTTTAATGTGCTACAGCACAACAGTTATTAATTACAATTTGTCCTTATTCAAGATGTTTAAAGCTCAGCTTATTTTTGACCTCCTTCAAAAAATAAAAATATAATTGCTCCTGTTTACAAAGCCTATCAGTGGCAGGATAAGCCAAAATGATTGGTTATGTTCAGGCACTAGCACTTAAGCAGATAAATGGAATTGTTTAGGTTGGCATAAGAAATGGACATAGTCAGCTTAACATCACCATTTAGTTAGTCGACTTCCTTTTAGCGATCTTAGTTTGATGATAACGTTAAGTAATGAAAAATGGCTTATTAATTGGCCGGCAAATAAGCAATGTTGTGTTTCCCTCAAGATGAAAGACTTGTGCATTGATCATTTTATTCACTGCAGCTTCCGTTCTTAGGTGACTTTTCCAATGCTGTGTCAGCTGACTTCTTTTGCTCCTACTTTAGCTTTGCTCCTATCAATATTACCACAGATACTGAGTTTAAAAATAAAGAAAGGTATCGTAAAAATCTGCACAAAAAGACAAAAACATTCCAGGTTTTTGGGAGGATGGCCTGGTTGGTTAGCTGTAGCAGCAGACGAAACTTTTGTGGTGACATGTTTAGCTCAGCTACAGACCTTCAGAAGACAATAATCCTGCTTTAAGATTACATAATAATTAAGTTATTTGAATCAGATATACGGAATTCATACAGAATGCATAAAATAATGTATGGGATATAATTCTTTAATGATATATAAAAAAAAGTTTGAAAATAACAACCCGATTTAATGCACCACCTATAATGACCACTTGTGTCAAGATGTGCTCTGCCTCAACCTTTCCCATGATGCATAGGGCTGACCCTCTATCTCCTCTGTCAGTGTGTCTGTATGTCACTGCCACGACATTCACCCTGACTCACAGAGACAGGCCTGCTGAGTAGCCCTGCAGCAAAAAAAAAGTACCACACACATCTATGTGCAGTCTCACACGGGCACACACAGAGCCTCCATCCTTCGTCCTCTATAATAAATGTCTTTGGTACACCTGTGAAACCTCCACATCCACAACGTTTTCAGAGCCTGTCCCTCCCACAACCTCCATCTGCTGTGCACTGGTGTTCATCATGTTGTTACTGCATGTTTCCTTCTTTGTGTGCAGTAGTGTGTGTTTATGCCATACTTAATTGTGTGTGAGAAGTTACTGATGATCCATGTCCAAGTAAGCAGTTATGAAACAACAACAAAGAGGGGGGGCTATTTATCTAAGTCCAATACTTGTGCACACAAACGAGTGGGAATGAAATAGTATTGTATGTATTGTATCATTCATTAAATATTAAGAAGTTCTTGGGGTAAAAAAAACAAAAAAAACTTACAAGCTGGAGGGCTTTTTATAGCATCAACACAACGTTAGAAAACAATTTGCAATGGATCTATCAGCTGTTACAACAGGTTGGAAATTGTACAGTTTAATAGAGAGCGCTTAATCTGGAGTCTTATATTCTGTGCTACAATGAGTGCAGGTAATCCTTTTGTTCCTGTTTGTTTACCTGACTCTGCACTCTGAAGCAATTTGTAAAGATGAGATCGAAGAGCACTCGAGCTTTGTGCCATGCTCGGTTTCTTGCTTCACTAAAGAGCGGGAGAACAAAGCAGCAGAGTCTTTCTTTCTTAAGAGCTGACCAAACACTTGTAATGTAAATGTGGTGTTGTGTTGCATACTGATGAGACACACTGAACTTCAAGGAGCTGACCAGAGCTCCACTGGGACACAAAGTTGAGCCTTGAGGCAGAAACATTATCGATCAGAAGTTAAGTGTTCGTCAACATCCTTATGAGAAATAAACCCAGAGCAGAGAGCAGGAAATACAATGTGGGGCCAGTTAAAACACTGTTTTATTGTTTCCGATAAACTAACAATCCTTTATGTGCTTTGAGTCCATGTGATTTCTGTGTAGGATTTGCTCTGGCACGGTTTCCTCTATATTTAGGTTTTATTGCTGCAGGGGAAATAATTAGATGTGTGCTACATTAGGATTAAACCCCTTTATTGCCAAAACATCAGGGAATAATAAAATACAATAAAGTGCTAGTGAGATAAATGACTATACAGTTTGGAACTTTTTCAAGAAGCCCTGCAGTGGGATTGATTGTTCCTGTTATATAGTAAACATAAGATCCTAATGCTAATGTTAGGATGCTGCAATTCTTGTTGGAAGTCTGTCATTTAACAAACTTTAAACAGTGCTGTGTCACTTTCATTACATTATTTCTTGCTTTTAAGCAGGAAATTTAGCAACAAGAGGAAAGATTTTTGCTTGAGAAAATTTCATAACATCCATGTTTTCTATGCTGAGGGACCACAGTCTGCCATCCAGCAGCACCAATCATAGAAATCTTCATCAAGTACAGTAATTAAAAACCGTTTGAGGGCAATATGGTTTTAGTGATTAGGCTTTAAAAATAGATTGATTCTGTTGAGTTTTAATCAGTAAGTAAACAAAGCATGGCTTAAACTTTGCCAACTGTCATCTCATCGCATCACTAACAAAGAAACTAACTTTTAATGAGCTTAATGTCAGCATGTCTTTCTATGGGTTTTTTAGGATTATTCTGCACTGACATACAAAAGAATACAGACTTAAAGAAAAGGGAAGAAAAAGTAGCTGCAAAGACATTTATATCTGATTATTTTCCGCATTCTGTACGAGCTACAAATCTGGAAACCGATCTCTCTTAATCTCCTGTCGACTGTTTAACCAAAAGACTGCTGTAAAAAACTTTTTTTTTTTCATTATAGTCCAGCTGATGACACTCATGTAAGATAAGTTGATGTGCCAAATCTAAATGGAAACATATTAACATGTTTCCATAAAAATTTAGATAGTGACTCAATATCTTTAATTCAGATATTATCCCCATCACTGACTCACGGATATAAAGCCACGATCAAAAACATATTCAAAGATATGTTGTTCCTGCAGACAGAAAGGACAGTAGATTTGTTGTATTTTTAAAAGTTTGTTATTGAACAGCCATCTTGACTGCATTCCTGTTTAAGCACAATGCTTCGGTTTTATATGCATCAGGTCCTTATTATTCCAAACAAATCAGAGAAATTAAAAATACATACCAAACAAAAGCTTGGGTCTCAAGAGGTTAAGTAACATCACAGCCATCATGGTATCTTAACTAAAATAAAGGAGTGCAGGACATAATTATGTCTTCAGTCTCCATCCTCATGAGGAAATCATGAAGGTCTACTTGATTTCAGTGCTGTCAGGACAAATGGCTGCCCTAGAAACCTGTGTGGTGAACGTGAGTACGATATGGCTGACTGGAATAACAGCAGATGACAGGTTAATAAAACTGAGATTTAGGATAAGTATTTTCTTGCATTAATGGATACAACTGATGTCATTGGACAAATGAATATGAAGATAAAAATGAGAAATGTGAGTATCTAAAAAAAATAATGACTGAAATAAACCAAATGTGAACAGAGGCAGCTAAAACAACCTTCCCCTTTTGAGTTTCTGAAGCTCATAGGAGCTTTTAAATCAGAAATAAGCTCAGAGTAACACTGCTGTTAATACTGGAAGGGGTCTGTTGGGCTAACTGAGGCTACATGATAGCATTACTGAGATAGTCTTGGTAATTCAAACAAGACAGACCAAGATAAATAGTTCATCTCTAAACTTGGGAGGTATCCGGTTTGTTCTGTGAACGTCTCAGAATCTATCAAGGGAGTTGAAATAAATGATGCATAAGAAGGACATCTGCCACTGAAATTTGGACACAGTTACAAAGAAGACACTGGAGGATTGCAACAACAGATTTGTACTTGTTACATCACAGTTTACAAAAGTTGGACAACAGAAGACTATGAGTTCACAAACAGATTACATTGTATTTAAGACATCTGTCAAAGCACATGCAAAGGGTTAAATGTACCCCAAACAGCAAAACAGCATCTCAGGGCTTTGGTGTCCTTTGCCTGTACCTACAGTAAAACAGTCATTACCTTCTGTATAATATTGACCCCCTTCAATGCAAATGAGCCTACATAATTGTAAAAAGGGACAATTTTTGCACTTATGAACATTTGTTTTCACATATGCTGTCATTAAATTTCTCGAGAATTTTAAGAGGATGAATCACTCCTGATCTGGCTGTAAACACATGCACCTCACCACTTCAAAGAGTTTGTGATAACAGCAACACGATCATGAGGTTAAATGGGAGTATAGAGGATGTTGCGCCTTGAATTTATTAACATGACATCAGTTTCACTTTTACTTCCCTAAGACATAAAATTGTTTTAAAACATGGTTTGTAGACAACACTTTGACCTTAGTTTATAAATCATTGGTTAAATCTGTGTGAGGCTCAGGAGGGAACATAAGAGCCCAGCACTTATTGAAACAAAGTGCTCCTTTGAGCCAGCTCCAAACAGCTCCTCTACACAATCACACAAACAGATGCAAAGTAAAACTTCATTGGCATGTTTGCACTGGAATATTATTGGCCCGATGTGATTTAGGAGTTGGGAGCTGAGACAGGGCAGAGAGTGGTGGCGAGAGATGTTAAATTCAGCTACTTAAATTGATCATGTGAATCAGCCTCGAATTGCCAGATTTTCAGATTTGATTCCCTTATTTGTGGTTGCAGAAAAATTCATTTGGGTCGGATAAATATGAAATAACTTAGGGAATAACTCTTTGTTAAAACAATAATTGTTAAGCTAAAGTATCTGTAATAGTGGAAGCAGTAACAAAGACAGTTCATTTGTGTGGGTACATGCATGTGTACACACAAAGTTTCTTAAAAAGAAATATGTTATATGTTAGTGGCAAGGTTAGTTACAAAATAGGGATGTGTGCAGCAGACAGCCATGATATTAGCCACAGTGACTCATGGGTAATAAGATTACTGCAGGCCCGTCAGCTGGAGAGGAATGTATTAAACACGCCGAGGAATGAAAGTGCTTTATGGAGGCACGTGCAGTGTTTCATCACAGCTGTAATAAAAGTGATAAACGCAGAGATGGAAATAACCCCAATAGGGGCCAAATGATCTTTGTGGTCCTTAGTGGAGCCTCAACGGCAGCTCGCCACTCTCTATGCTTGGACAGGCCTCACGTCAGATTAATTATTGAAAGGGGTTCCATATCAGCCTGGGAAACACCACATCAATAAATGATGCTGTCATTTTAAGCTGGAGGATAGAAATTGCAACAACTGAGCAAACAGTCCTGACAGGTTATTTCTTCTGGGGTAACATTAGTGCCTGGCAATGTTTGCTTAGTTTTTTTTTTTACACACTGATATGAGTTCCAAGCCAGCAGGTGATTAAAAAGAAGAATAGCTTATTCTGATTTTCATGGCTCGACGGAAGTGTTGACAGTTATCTAAGTGTCTCGCTTCATAATCTTAAGGCTGATTTTCGTTCTCTAAAGTTTCTGCCTCTAAGGCTATGAGAGGCGAAGCCTGTGAATAGCTTATTCTAATCCTATGATATGGTAATATTTACTATCCATACTCCCGAGAGCTTACACAGATGGGGGAGACATAATGGATGCTGTCAGTTGGCAACTAGAGGGTTTCAAAAGATTTGCATTTCTCTCATAATCTGATGGCAGCAAAAATCAAATCAGTAAATGATAATGCAGAAGAACCTAGCACTTATCCAATGTATTTTGACTCAGAGTAATAAACAGTAGGTATAAACTAAACTTCATGCTGTGATAGTACTGATACCATACATGTTTGTATAATCCTGGTTATTTACACCATAGGCTTAAAAAGATTTCCCTTGATCCCTTTCAGATTTGTCATAGCAGATCTATATGAACCAGGTGAACCATTCGGGCTGATTCTCTGAGGTTAAAGCTTTGAGGAACTTTAATTTTTTGCCCATCTTGGCGAACTAGACAAAGCGGTGCAACTGGAATCTGTGCTGACCTTGTCTTGAACTGAAGAACTTCTTGCTGACAAAAAAACTTGTGCTGCTGTCTTTGAAGGCTTAAATATGTCACTGATCATTTTTTCCTCATTTCTTTGTGGATAAGGTTCAAAGGAGTCAGCAGCAGTGTAAGACATTTAAAATAATGTATAGAAATAAATTATAGTCTGGTCTGGCTTGTATTTGTCATATTCAGGCATCAGTATTAATTTCAGTCTGTTTCATAACCAGATCAAATATTTCTGATGGGACCATTAAATAGTGTCTAACAGTTTAAACAAACTCAGTATCAGCTCAACAGGATAGTTTTTATTCCCACAAATTTCATTTAGCAGTGTAAATTATTGTTTTAATTTCAAAGAATTTAAAGAAATTGTTCAACATTGTTGACTTGATAAAGATCAATGCCAGGTATCGTGGCTATTTAATACACAATAATCTCCAGCCAGCAGTGGTGATTCAGATTAGGAAGAAGGCTGAATACACTTTGTTTGTGCTCTCCAGGTACGGTTACAAATCTGTAAATATAAAACACAGAGTTGTAGAATTTCTTTATGCCGTTTTGTCAAATGAAGCATGGATGAAGCTATAATTCAGTGTGTGTATAGCTCAGCTCACACACCAGAAAAAGATGCTGACTGGGGGGGGAAATGAATAAAACCCTACTCACTGTTAATGTTTTGGGGATAACTCATAGCCCTGCATACAGATTAGACTCATTCACTTCCCAGCAAATTATTCCAAAACGTGTACAGCTTTAACTTTACACTTGGCTTCATTTTGCTGAAATATTTGTGCTGCCCGGCACAGTAGCACTTATCTAAATTGCTAAGGCTCTATAACCAACACAGATCTACCTTCAACATAACTCAGCATAAAAAACACTGCATGTGTAAATAAACAGTCAAAATGTTTTATGTGCCTCGTATAATTGCTTTGGTATTTTACTTTACTTTCAAATGAGATATTGTGACTTTTCTCAAACATAATTTGCATACATATGATAAATCTTTGGACTAAGAGTTTTTTGCCCTTACATTTGATGACAGATTCCAGTTCAGACAAATGAAGCTGTTATAAGACTGGGAAAAAAGCGATGTATTGATGAGTGACATTTTTCTAATTATGTTTTATTAACTGTATTTTCAAACTTTAGAGGTCAAACGTTATACGAAATGTACTAATATGTGTCATATAGTCTGTCTACAAAACCTCCCAATTATGAGAAGAGTCCATCCTATCCCTCTTTTTGTCTGCTCCACTTTTCAGAAAACGTTGTCTCAAACAGGCCAAATGGAGATTTTCCCTTCAGGATTTCACAGAGGGGCAGTTACCCCTAGTTCTAAAAACCCGTGATGTCAGTTTAGCATATTACTGTTGCTACTTTTAAACATGATATAAGTCTTCTTTCTGTGGCCGAAATATTCTTCAAACCTGTATTAAGATATCTTTATCAGGTTTGACATTACTTCTCTAGCAATTCTGTTTATTTCCACCTACACGCTACCAAACATCCCCCTTATTGCAAGATGTGGAGACAGCTCTCCACTTGTAAGTCATCCACAGTGAGAAGGCATGCCATCTTATTGCCCCTGGGTTCAGCAGTGCTGGGAAAATGTTCACAATTGAGTCTTAGTAAATCCTATCTGGTTTAGAGACTGAGGATCAGGCTCCCAGGGGATCCATTACAGAGATGCCACAGTGGAAAAGTGGCCCCCTTAGAGCAGGAAACCCGTAAAATATATATTATGGGGGGGACCATACTGTGAGTGCTCACCACTGCTATAACATACTGGTATGGAAGAAAGTATAGAGCAGGGGCAATGGACAAAGAGGAGGAAATAAAATGCTGTATTGAAAAGAAAAGATGATGTAGAAAATATTTGAAGGAAAGAGACAGAAGAAAGGTGAAAGAAAGATAGCATCCGAGCCGTCCTAGTTTTGGAGTCTCTCAGGCTTTCCTTCAGGAGAAGGGTAGTGATGTGTATGACATAAAAAGAAGCCAAACCACTGAGCACCTGTTCTCTCTGTCCATCCTTTAACCTGCAGACCTGAGAGACAGGGTGGTACATTTAACTGCAGATGACCTTACAGCTTTAGGTAGGATTTGTTTTTTTCTTTATTTTTTAAACTGATTCTTTTTTTTTGAAATCTTTATTGTCGATATTTTAAATCAAGTATGATACATGAGTATCGACTTTTACCACATACATCTTTGTGTTTGACATTATTTGACAGAATTGATTTTAAAGTCGAATGTATATTCTAAAATGGATGAAGTCTTGTCAGCTATAGTTTGAATGCCCTCTTCTAAATGTGATAGTTTGCATTGACAATTGCTTCATTATGTTTTGAATGTACATTTTTCTACCATCCTTTTAATCATTTTAATGTTGACCCCATGAGGAACAGCTGAGCTCTAGGGTACAGCTAATGGGGATCCTAACAAATAAGCATCTGCCAGCCGGCTTCAAGTGGCAGAGAAATCCTTTGTGCATCAACATTAGCGAAGTGATGGAATTGAGTTTACTGCCCCCTGTACACTGTGACCTGGAACAGTTATGTAGTTGTGTATAAGTGGATGATTCACATGTCCTCAGATGTCCTGTATATTGTATACAGGACAGGTGACTGTATACTTGTGTCTGTCTGTCTGTCTGTCTGTCTGTCTGTCTGTCTGTCTGTCTGTCTGTCCGTCCATCCATCTTGATTTGTATAGCGTCAATTCATAACAGGTGTTATCTCGAGACACTTTACAAAAAGCAGGTACACCCATCCATCCATCCATCTATCTATCCAATCATAGTCCACATCAACACTGTTTCTGTACTTGTTAACATCAAAACTGAGTCTGACATCATGCCAGTAAAGATCTGGAGCTCAGTATCAAAAAGAGCCCTCTGTGTTTACAGTTCATCTTGAGTAGGCAAGTACAAACAAGTAGAGGTCAGAAGTGTGGAAGAAGAGGTTTGTATCTGCTACAGTAGCCTATGTCATTAAATGGCAACTGATTGAAATATTCAGATCCAGAAAAAGTTTCATGGTCGGGTGGGTAAATAATGACAGTTTTTCTCAGTCACTTTGGTACATTTTTTAGATCAGAATTTAAATTCTCAAAACTATCTATTCAATCTTCACATCATGGTGTCACTTGTGCACATCAAAAAAGCAGTTCCTCATTTCTTTGAACAAGTTGCAAATGCTTTGTGACATCCATGCAAATGATTATGTACACTTCTCTGCTGTTTCCTACATTATCATTATTATTGTCATCCCCCACAACATTTAGGCATTAGTTAATAGCATCAGTCTTTACATGCAAATTGGTTGAACATGTTGTCACAATTTGTCAAGAATATTTTTATACATTTACACTTGGTAAATTGCTCCCAGGTGAAGCTTGAATTTCTAATGAATAATGAATTAATCAACTAGCGAGTATATGTATAGGCGGAGCACAACACAATGTTATAAAAACATTGTTTCCACGCTGCATTGCAAAAGAAACTATTCGTTGTGATCAGAATTTGTGGCCCAACAGAGAGGAACGTCAGGAGGTGTAGGAGGACCGCACTGTAACTCCTACTGCACTGCATGTAGGGAGATTGTCCTGTGTTTACATTTGTACTTTCTTTTTTTTTTTCTTTGCACTTGTATTGCTGTCTTTGCCTTTCGGAATCACAATGACGTGGTCTGTCAACACATAACAGTACAAACAACAAAAGCATAAATGTGAATTTTCACCAGTCTCTTGCGACCATTCCCATATACACTACGGTGTAAACTCCAATTTACAATAATCGTCATCAAAACTTTAGAGATAGTTTACGTCAGAACATCCCTCCAGAGGACCCTGTTATATTGATAACATGACTAAGCAATTTGACTGTCTTATTCATACACAATGACACAAGGACTTGTCAGTCTAATGGCACTGACATGTTCATTGACACGGATATTTACTTTTGAGAATTTGAACTGCAGGTAATCCATAGTGTTTTGCTATTCGTATGAAATGTTTTGAGAAATGCACTCACTGTTTTGGAAATGTCGAGGATGATTCGAGAAATGTACCAAAGCGACTGAGAAAAACTGTAAACAATACTTCTCACACACAGGCCTGAATTACACACATGCCGAGGTGCCCTTGATCACACAGTCACACTCTTTTAATTACTCTACAAATGTAAGGCCCGGTGTTGTATGCTTCCCCCTTTAAGAACACAGCAATTCTAACACTTCACATAAAACAAAAAACACAACTTGATTTTAAAAACACATTCAAGAAGTATTTCAAGGAGTGAAATAAAGAAAAGGATAAAATCAGTGTGCAATGTTTACATTCATTTAATTTAAAGAACGTCTGCAACTATACAGTGAAAATTATAAATAAATAATTTCAAGTTTTACTTAATGAAAGTGGCTAAAGAAAAGTATTGCGGCCATTTGAGAAGTCTGGATAGTTTACGAAGTAGCAGCAAACTGTAATTTGTCATTAAGAAATGTGTTGCTTTACGGAGCAGCACTCACATCTTAAAGAAATTTCGGACACGAAGAAATAATACAAGTTTGAGATCGTAATGAGCTGCGGCTCTAAAAAGCAGCTTTTTCGAGTGAGCTTTACTGAGCATAATAATCAAGGTGATGAGAAAAGCAGTGGCATTATTATAGGAATGTGACCAATTCAAGAGTGCTTTGAGGCTAAACTTCCTGCTTTCATTGATCCACACAGCCAGTGTAGTGTGGCAGTAACAGCCATACAGTATCTAGGACACAACATACAGAATCAATACATTCAGGTTTGTCTAGTCATATTCTGCTGCAGAGATAAGACCAATGAACTTATACACGCAGGGTCATCAGGGTCCAGACGCTGTTTGCTCTCTTTCCATTTGCACAAGGTCACATTTGTAATTTTATTTAATTGCAGCCAAATCAGGTGATCTAAACCGCTTTAAAGGAAAGTACAGCTACACATAGGTATCCTTGCTGGAAAAACAGACATGCACAACTGCCCCTTATAGTGAAATGAGTAAATACATTTGCACATTAAATCTCAGTGTTTTACTTATTTTTCTTCTGCATTGTACATGACACAGTCGTGTGTTACAAAGCACAGATGTCATTTTTACTTCCAGAGAGCAGTGTACAGTAAAGATATTACTGATTACCACATTTTCCCCACATAAAACAATTACTTTTGAATGAAAATACTGTAAAAAAGAAAAACCCTCATGTTCACTTCATCATCCTCTTGCACCACTGCACTATATTATCTCATTTAGTCTTGTAAATATTAGTCTTTAATGACTTGTTTATATTGGCAGCTAATTATTTATTAGCTTATTATTCAATGTTTACATTTGTACAAAGAGAGCCCAGTCTGCCGAAGTTGCCAATACACCTGGCCAATAAAGCTGATTCTGATTCTGATATTTCTTTCATTCCGAGCTGAACATTTTAACAAATGAGGCGACGCGCTAAATTAGATCCACTTAACTGTGCCAAAAATCTGGAGCTCATTGCATCCAACCACCAGAGACTTTCTGCAAATAGAAGCTTAATGTCCTTCACACTCTCATTTATTTCCTGAGCACGAGGCCTTACTAGCAAGAGAATAGGGAGCTAGTTTAGACACATTTCTGCAAATACACCCAAATCACTAATTCTGGTAGCTCCAGAGCTAAGACAAACATAAACATTTTAGTTCAAACCTTTTTATTGCAATATGACGCTTTTTGCATCACATGAAGAAAACTTTCAAGCAAAGAAAAACACATTTTTCTCGTCTCAGGGCAAAATGAGGGCTGGATTCCCGACCATTCAACACTACTACCATGTTTCTAATGATACAAAGCTTCATGTTTTGGGTGAAGTATCCCTTTAAGTACTTACAGCTCAATAAACTTCTGTGAAGGCTTAAATTATTTCTTGTACTCATGCAAGCACTCTTAAGATAATGTGCCAACCAGTGTACCCTCACGATGTTGTTTATGAGCAGTTGATATGTTGGTTGTACAGAATCCGTAGTAAGAATCTGGGTAAAAGGATGTCTGGGGTACTCGGCTCTTAGTGGCCTTTCCTATTGCTCCTCAGCGATACGGGCTCCCTAGATAAGATAATCAGGTGAATGATGATAGAAGAATGAGAAACAAAGCAGGACCGGTGGTGAGGGGAGAAAACTACAGACGCAATCTAAATGTCTAAATGTAAAGACTGATTGTGAGGCCGAAGTTTCATTCACCATGTTTGTTTACTACCTGAGATGCTAATGTCACAGGATAACATGTTAACTATAAAAATGCTAAAGACTGTTGATGGTTTTGCTTGTTGTTTCATTCAAGGTATTTGTTTTTAAAGCTATAGGAACAACAACGTTTTCAAATAACTTTAACAATAAAAAAAAATAGAGAAGATATTATAGTTAACACTGAACAAGCATGACACTATATACGGCCCATCCATCTCACTTTGTGGCCTCATCCCACAAACAAAGACACTGAAAACAACAGGGAAAGGTCTGCACAGTGTTGTATTAAAAACAGAAACATCTTGTGTGTGGCTGACCTGGGAGCAGAGGTAATAACATCAGCGTTGAACCAGGCAGATGGCATAACAGCAGAAAGCATAACAATGAACATTTTTTTATAGAACCACCGAACAAGCTCTGTCTCACTGACAGTCAAATACTCTGATAGATAAAATACGCTCAGTCGAGGAGGACCAGCCACAACGTTTTTCTAAAACATATACAAGTTTTGAGCTCTGCAGATGTCAAGCAGTTCTACTAGAAGTTCCTAACCAGGACGGGACTTAAGTGTAACCAATTAAGGATTAATCACAATAAAGAAGCGCAACTTCAGCTCATTTGTGAGAAAAAGAGAAATCAAAGCACAGCTGAAAACCACACTGTAGGTGCTTGACTATTAGCTGCTCCGAATATAAAACTTTGCATGACATAATTTGGAGCATGTATCAATTCACATCAGACAAACCTCAAGATGACAGCAGGGTTACACCTGATTTTGAGCAGTGCCACTTAAAACTTCACATGCTTTCAAAAATGCTGTCAGAGTGAATCAAATCAGTCACTTTCACTTCTTTGAGATATTAAGTCTTAGTGACAGGCGCTCCAGCAGGAAACGTCGCCATCTTTCTCCGAGAGCTCAATTTCTCTGTATTCAGATGTCACCTTAACTTGAATCTACAGTGAAAACCATGTGACAACTACATGTAATGCTTGTCTATAAAACAGATATTTGAACACTTTTAAAGATGTATTACACATGATGATCATTTTTATCAGAAAAAATGTCAACACCGTGTAATATATTGAATAAGTGTCAGTAAGGTCAACATATTCAAGCAGTTTGAGTTGTCTTATTCATTCAAAGTTGCAGAAATGAGTGGTTTAATGGTGGTATAGTGGATTTTAATTTAGAGTCTCTATCCTCTGTGTATTTAGAGAAATAAATACCCAGAGGTCTTCACCAAACAACGACTCAGCTTTTTTAGACCCTTTAATCGCAGGCCATTTAAGAGATTTACTCATGGAGAGCTGCTAATACAAAGACGTTATTACCTGGCTGAGCAACTGCTTGACCCAGCATGACAGGATAAGTGATAAGTGCAGGCTGAAGTAATAATAAAAACACTTAGAAATAAATCTGTAAAAAAATATATTTTGTACAACCAAAAACACACTTCTGTGCAGTGGGACCTTTAATACACATTACAAGTAGAGCTTCAGGGCAAGGCTGAAACAAAAGGTTCACACCATAGACAGTCGTTCATTCTTTAAAATGTGCAGACAGCCAATACTGCTGACCTGACAAGGCAGACAGCAGGTCAACTGTGTTACTGATCATGGCACATAATAGGAGGAGGCGTCCTGCAAATGCTGTGCTTGCACCTAGACAAGGATTCCGAAGGGCACTGTATTGTTTCAGAGCTCACACATCCTGCAGGGCACTCAGGCTGTCTTAAACACACATGCACATGTATTCATGCAGGCACACAAGCAGACAAACATACATGCAAGCACACAACATTCAAATGGGTTTTTTTTAATCAAAGTACCAGATCTGCAAACACATACATGCTCTCTCAGTATCGAAGTAATGTTCCATCTTCGCAAAAGGTTTTTCATTATCACTTCTCATACTCCCCAGAATGCACCATGAGGACACTTGGATGAACGTTGGATGAATTGGTTTATTTCCTTTGGGAACAATGTGCCATCAGTGTGGCATCAAGAGAGTCTGAATGGTACTGGGGTGATTTTGTGAAAGAAAAACTGAGCAGAAGCCGCCGTGAAACAGCTGCATGCTTTTACTTTTATCTGTTGATAGAAGGAGCAGAACATATTGCTGTAACAAGCAGAAAAAACAAGAGATAAGAAGCAAAAAAAAAAAAACATAAATCCCTTAACTTAGCACATAACAGTTAAGAACACTGAGCTTACCTGGAATTGAATATACTTCATAAATAAATGTTCTGAAAATATCTAGATAATTTCAGGAGGACTTCTTCAGACATTGTCCAGACACTGCTGTTCACAGCAGTAAAATACCCCTGCCAAACAGGAGGGGGGGTCTCCTGAGGTAAGACGCAACATAAAAAAATGATGCGGAATTAGCAGGCAAAGCAACAGAGTATGCTATATGACGCTATCATGACAATATTCGCCTTTACATCAATGCAACGTGAAATTCAATAGAATCACAATATCAACAAAAAAGCAGAGAACATACTGAAGAACGGAAAACGTAATGCAGCTGTTTAATTATGTGCACAGAGATTGTAGCAGTCGCGCATATACACTATATGCACCGGTCAGCCGTCACAGTATATAAACAGCACTCCCCCCTCCCATTGGTTCCCGGACTTGCTGCAGGATAAAATACAAGGGGAGGGGCCTGGCAGGAGAAATTCCTCAGTGAGAAATTCGGCTGTTTGCGTTCACTGAATCCTGCGGCAAATATCAGGAGTTTTTTGAAAGTGTGAAAGCCCAAATTGCTATTAAATTCTATTCTAGTTAAACATGAGAATAGCATATAGCAATAGATCACAATAAACATTTGTAAAATAAGAAAAGCACTTTGCAGCAGGTTTGACGAGAACAACCTTACAACCAGCTAAACTCACACAGAGTCTTTTTTCTCTACAGCGTTGTTGTTGTTGTTGTTGTGGGTGGATGTAAAGAAAGAAAGGTCAAAGGTCAGATCCTTCAACTAAATGAAAAAAGTGATGCATTATGTCAAAAAAGGTCTATCAGTTCTTCTGACTACAAAAAGATAAATCACATTGGTTATTCTTTTCACAAACGTATAAGTTTGTTTCACACATTTTGACCTTTGGCACTGGATCAAGCACTGTGTAGGCAGCCAATGACATGAGGAAACCTCCATTTCAACCTCTGGATTATGATCAGTTTTTACATCTACCTGGTCCAATTTCAAGTTTAGAGTGTCTACTGTTATATTCAAGAGATTCCAATTTGCCCCAGAGTTAACCTCCATTTGTTTCAGGGATTTATAACACATCTTACTGTTAACTACTCGCAGAAAATTAACAATCTTCGATTGTAGGATTTGAATGTGAAGAAGACTCATTTGCATGGTTGTTAAAGCTGTATGTTGCTCTGTACTGTTTGTCCCTTCTCTCTTTCTGTTGTCTTCAGCCCAGGTGTAGTTACTAATGGCCCAACAAGGCGCACCTGGGCTCAGAGTTTTAAAGGCCAGAGCTGGCTTCCATGGAGAGGAGGCATTTGGAGTTGGGACTGTTGTTTGGCTCAGTCAGTGATTGATTTTTGTCATCTAGCTTGTATAATAAATAATAAATCCCATTGTTTTACTTTGTTAAAGTTAAGTGTATTTTAATGGGTTCATGATAAGTAAGAGGACAGTCTTAATACGAATTCTTTGAAAAATCTTAACTATAAGAATGAATTCATATCAGCAGGTTCTTTTTGAACTATATGCTTTGTATATAAACAAATTCCTTTGTTGCCTACGCACTATACTACACAACTATATTTCCCAGTATTTAACTTGCAGGCATGCACAGCCCACTGCTCAGCTCATACGTATAACCTTGGCACATGTGAAGTGATGGAACACCCACACAGGACATTTAACACTGAAAACAGAGATTTAAAATAAAACAGCATTGATGTTTATCGTTCAATGTGAAGTTCCAATCCTCTGGAAGGTGCTCAATTTAGAAATGTTACAAGAAACATTTGCTCCTACAGGTTTCATTTCATACAGTGACTAGTGTTTCCCTCATCTTATTTAGGCACCTTTTATTTTCAAGAGAACAAGTGTATACAGCCCTGGTAAATAAAACAATAAACTGGTAGTTACAGTTAGAGAAATTGGAAAGTGCCGTGTGAAGTTAAAATGGACAGGAAATAGTGATTCTCACTAAAACATGTTATTTAATATAAAAGGTTAATTGCAAATATCATCCTCACATTAATCCTTAGGCCTACTGACTATAGAGTGCAATGACACCTATAGAGACGTGCAGGAGCAGAGAAGACCAGCACTGACAGGTTATTTTTCTGAGATTAGAAGGAACGCTGCTTTCTAAAAGAACTAAGACGTGAATTCATATGTAGTTTTTATGCTATTGGACTTGTCTCAGTCTGACCAAGACCATAATGTGTTCTGGACTACAACACTTTGTTCTAAGGTTCTCTCTCTCTCTCTTGTTGTTTATGACATACAAGAGAGAGATCCAGCGATAACATGACTGAAATGACTTAGTGCTTTTAAAATTACATTTTAAAAGCAAGACTGAACAGTGACAGAGGAAGGTTTGATCATTAGCAAAGAGGGGTTAAAACTGTAAAAACAGCATGATTAGCCTCTCTCATGTAAAACTGTCTGGAAGATCGATAACATTATATCTGATGGTGAGGAAAGTTGACCAAGATTCTTTTTTCCATAGCTAACAATGTGTATTAAAAAACAAGTAGTCCAATCTTTCTGACTTTTGCCCCATTAGCTTTTCACATTATTATTATTATTATAGCACTCAGCAAGTAAGTGTGATAAGAAGATTCACACAAGTACAACATTTCACTTTAGATAGAAATGTTTGTTTGAGGATGTAAAAACCCAGAATGAGGTAAATGATGTCTCTGATGCTTTCATGACAGAATTCATCAAATTTAAAATCCATTTTAGAGGAGTCTATTAAGAGGAGGGCGTGGACATGAATGTGAATGCATCAAAATCTACATGAAGAGATAGATTAATCCTTCATAGTTTTACTTCATGTTTACCATTTGTCTCTGTTACTAATTTCAGATACTATACCAATACACCAAATCTTAAATCAATCCTCTTTTGTTTGATTGAATTCAGTGACTAACCACAGAACGTTGAATGCTCATAAACCAGGTCTAAAGCAAAGAGGGAATCATTTTTTTACACATTAAAATGATTCACTCTGGCAATGTTTTGGCAATCTGATTTCATCAGAATGTAAACTTTAGCTCATCGATCACAAAAAATATATAAATGTTTTAAGCATGTGTCGATAAGTAAATTAATCTGACATACTGGTTTAATGCTGGTCTTTGGGACACAAGAAGACCTAATCTGTCTTTCCTCTGTAACTTTTCAGGACTTTCATAAATCATAGGTGTCTCATGGACTGGGAAACAAAACAACAGTCCAGGCACACTGCTTCAAAGACAGTGTTTGCTGGCAGAGTGTACTATCACAGTGGCCTGCAAATACCAAGAGAGGGGCAAAGGAAGCCAGAATATTGATTTTGCTGAGTCATTAAAACGCATCTCAGTGCAACATAGCGAGTGTGCCAAATACAAATACTCAGAGATAGATTCAGGAGTGTTCAGCTGACTCACAGCAACGATAAATTAAGGAAAGCCAGCATATTTCACCTGTCAGTCATACCAAGTGCAGTTCTGCACTTCAGCATAACACTGAGGCACTGACCGATCAAATACTAAAGTCAAAATAGGTTCAAGTTTATGCATTTCTCTGCTACATCAAAAATATCTGCCGCAGTCAACCACAAACTCCAATTCAATTTCTAACTTTATATTTCAGTGGGAAACTTTCGGCCACTATAAGCTAAGAATGATATGACGTGCATTCTGAACAGTTAAAAGTTTTGTATAATGTTTAGATTGTGTTGTAAAGTGCACTTTATAAAATTATTCTTTGGTTGTACATCTAACAGTGTGCTGCCAGCATTGGGTAGATTCTGCACCTCACTTTTACTTTAAAGTGAGCTGCTTTGAGCCTCAGTCAATGATCATGACTGGTTGTTCCTCTATTTATAGTGAATTTGGTGACTCTCGCATTCTCATTGTGTTGATTATGTACTCTTGTCTGCTGTCCCTGTATTGTCTGCAGTCATCGTTCTGACTTGTTGCACAACAAATCGCCCTACGGGGACAAATAAAGTTGAGTTGAGTTGAGTTAATTAAGGCTGAAGAGGACAGTGATTACAAAACTGAAAGCACAATTTAGCATATCTTCAAATCGGTTTACTTTGTGGGTAAAACAAACAAGTAGCACACTACGATCGTTTAGCAGTCACTTTTATCCAAAGCGATGTGTAAATGAAGAGCTTTAAGTCCGAATGGACACAGAAGCAGACAAACACCTGGAAAAACACAACATTGACAGCTGATCTTGAGAGATCTAATCATTAGAGAGACCATCTGTAAGGGGTTTAACTAAATGTCCCAAATGCTGAATCTATAAAACAGACTGGATAACAGAAGACGGCATAACCCAATTCGGGGTCTGACAAGAAACACTGAGACTTAGTGCAGGTTGGAGAACAGACAAGTTTAATGATCTCTGTGCATCCAAAATCACCTTTACTCTTTGAATGTCAAACATCTACACAGAAATTCGTACTATCACCATCTAAAACAAATGTTATCAAACAGAGCCATTGTCATTATAATCATCATCAATAGTATCAAAATCATCACCACCATCATCATCATTAAGGTTGTAGGTATTGATTAAAGAGCTGGGGCTTTAGCTTTTTCTTACAGATGCAAAGGTGAAGAGTCTAGTTAGCGTCTTATGACCCTGTTGTGAAGGTTGGATCAGACGCCTTTCATTGGCGTAGTGTGCCGGAGGGAGTGAGAGGAAATAATTCTCCATGTCAGCAGGCAGTGGTAGTCTGTTATGTCCATTGCCAGAACGCTGTCGCGCACCACTCGTGTTATAGGTCGCCTACTAATCGAGAGCAATGTCTGATAAAAAGTTGAAAATGGCTAGCGTTGTCAGCCCTTGGTCTTATAGTGGAAAAAGTTAAGAAAAGGCAGAGGTGACTAAAAGAAGAAAAGGCATTAATGTTTGAAAACATGGATACTACAGTGGCGGGCTTAAGGGGCTTTCCCAAACCTGTTTCGAGAGCTGGAGATCAATAAAACCTCCGTACTGCCAATCAGAGCGATTCCTTTCACCGACGTTGATGCAACAAGTTGAATCGACCAAAAAAGGCAGACGGGGGCCAAACAAGGTCGAAAACTGCTCACCGACAGTCTAACTAGGACCAACAGCAGACGATTTCCTTTGTGTGTCAGGGCCTGAAGGAAAGTCGCTTTTGTTGCTGTTTTGTAGCAAGCAGCAGAGTTTTACTCAACATTACAAAAATGCTGTGTTATGCCAAAATAAAATGGAGTGAACAAGGGTTTTAAAGTGCCTCTAACATACGTTGCATGACAGTTAATTAAACTGTGTTTTGTCATTTTTAATGTACGTAACCTCTCATTTCAAGCATTGCCCATTCTCTCTGCTGCTTGTACTGTGAAGTTAGAAAACCACTTTAGACTTTTCTGAAAAAGAAGATAATTTGACCTCATGTGTTGAACTGGCACTGTGTTCTTAACTATCTTAACTATCAAGCAGAAGATTAATATCAATGCTATAGTCCCTTCTTATCTAACTTAAAAACATTAAACAAAGTCTTCTCCGGCACCTTAGTTTGACATTCACTTGGCCACCACATAAATATTAACTCATCAAAATGCACTGACTAATGTCTTTTTCAGCTAATACATTAGCCAATACGCTTGTCAGCTACAACACATTTATAAATAGAATAAGTAAATCGATTGATTCATTTATTTGTAAGAGGACCCTATTAAATATTCAACATGAATACAATCATTTGATGCTCTGAAGGTGTCTGGTACATTCAATCAGGTATATCAACTACTGATGGTTTCAAACAACTCTTAGGTTAGGGAGGTTTAAGTTTCCACTCATTGAAGTAAATATTGCTCTCTTAATATTCAAGGTTGAGCAAGTCCCCTCTTAAGTACGCCAGTAGTGTGACAGGAACAAGACTGCATCAGCATTCAAAGTGCCGACACAGAGCAGCAGAGACAATTAGCTGCAGAGCTGCAGAGATTCACTGAGCCCCTGAGAGGACAACCAGGAGTCGTTCTTATTCCTGTCACACAGCCGTGAGCTCAACAAAACCCTCTTTTACATTTACACCACTCCGGAGCAAAAAGAGAAAAGCCTGAGCCTTGCATCAGATTGTGTTTATGTTCCGGCCTGACATGATATCCGACAAAACAGACAGGTCAAGGAGGCGATGTCGTCATGATGCAGCAGCTGAATACTACAGAGAGGATTTCTGTCTGAAGAGATATGTCGTCATCCTACTGTTATAGTTACCCCCTAACATCATACAGTGTTGTTTGCTTTATAACTAATATCAACTGATTGATAATCTATAATATTTTGGGCAGCATTTTAAGTTTTACGCAGGACCAAGCTGATTGGTTCATAGGCCATTTCTTTCTGCCCCCAGCATGAATAAAGCCCCCGCTGGAGGGCAACAGACACATTAAACCACACAGCCATGCCAGCTTCCTCTAGTCGGGGATTGGAAGTAGTGTTAATATGTGCAGACACAAACAGCACAGAGAACCTCTGCCAACACAATGTACAACACAACAGAGTATAGTGAGCAGTCCAATTCCTCTGAGGACGTCTCTCCTCTGAGGCAGGAGAAAGGATGAGAGGTGTAAAAGAGCTGAGGAAACAATCTGTTTGAATCGGATTTAAAAGTCTGCAGAGGTGACAGGATGCAGCTCACATGAGTTGACACCTAAAAATAAAAAATGGTACTTACATGTCATGACATCACAACTTCTGAACTCAGAGCTACCCCTTTGAACAGAGTCCCTTACGACAGTTGTTGCCATGGATACCTTTGACTTTGTAACCACAGTATCACAACATTTAAAGCCCTCAATGGAGAGAGAAAATATAAGATATTTCTTTCAGCAACGTAAATAAATGACTTGATGAGAAAATGACAGCACATACATGAAGCTAGCTACTTGTAATTGCATCCAAACTGTTCACGTTTCCTCAATTGTATTAGTCAGCTAATGTTATTATTAATTTCTTCACCAATGTGTTCAGAAAGTGGTCTTATAGCATGAACATATTTAAATTGAATGTAGGAAAATCTGTGAGGGCTACTTAAAGTTGGAGTACCTGGAATGTTATTGGTGAAAAAGTAAGTGAAAAAAGATTAGCTCTTCTGGGGTCAAACTTGGTTCAGAATTCTAAATCCATTTCAAGTACACTGCACAAAATCCACTCTGGTGGAAAACTGATCACGCCCACGTTTATGTGTACATTTACAAGTTGTGCAAAACAAATTATTTGAGAATATCGCAGGGATTTCCCTACAGGTGTTTAATTCACATTGTTTAATATTTGTTATAAGACACCTTTTTTTAATATATTGGTGAAGACAATTCTTAAAAATGAATTAATTCCCAGATTTTTGCAATATAGTGAGTTTGACTATATAGTGAGTAAAACATCTTTCAGTGCATTGTATTGATTTCAGACAATAACTTGATCCACATATTTATAACCAAAAGTTGTAAATGCCACAAGTGTAGGATTGAAAAGATGAGCAGGCAGACTATGAGCATCGGCTTTGTATGTAGCAGATAGCATTAATGTAAGTAAAATGTTAAGATCTGATTGAGTCTCTCAACAGAAGCTGAAGACAGCTCCCTAAAGAACATCATATTCCAAAGTCAAAAAAAGCATCAGAGATCTCTGTGGGTTTCCTCCTTGATGTTGTATTCTGAGATTTCTCACATCATTACAAAAAAAACTTAAAATAGAGATAATGAAGGGAAGAGATCCAGCTCGGCTCATGTACCTAATTTAGCGTGAAAATCCCGAGTGAGAAATGAGAAAACGCTTTATTTAGGACAGATACTGCCAGGACAAGTCCATTAAAAGGCCCAGTCCCTCGGACAATTACATCACTGTCTCTGCACATGGAGGAGGAGAATGAAGAAGCCTTAGATGGCTCCGGCTTAGCTTCATAGTATCACATGTGACCATGCCTCCTTTCTATGCTTGCACTGCATTATGGGGAATAATTGACACATGAAGAGACTGGGTACATCTCAGTTCACATAATTGCATCCAAGTGTCCTCCACTTGAGTCCTAGTCCGTCCCATCAGAGATGCATGGAGAGATGCAAGGAAACAAAGCGGAGAAGAGAGGAAACAAGGAAATATGTTTTAAGAGACGTGAGACGTCCTTTCCTCTGCAGCTTCAGTGAAGTGACATCAGCGGGTCACGTTCAGCTGTCAGTAACAGCTGTTTATGTTTGTGCAAACACGCAGTGTATTATTTCTATTAATAAACACACAGTAACAGTCTTTAGTCTCTTTATGTTACCTGATAACAAACACATGAAGCACAACCTGCCGTCTGCTTCAAACTAAAAGAGGCAAAAAGCTTTAATGGAATTGTTTATTTTGTTCATTTTTATTCATTAGGTTCTAAATTATAGAGAAAACATTTTTTCCATTAATGATCAGCCTTATATAGAACTTTATGAATGTAAATAACTATGAATGTAAAATCTCTGGAGTGATCAGCCAACACTCTTACTTTGATTTTATGGATCTTATACTAATAGTTTATTATTAATCTTCATATCAGACATTTTTTTAAATTCCAGCTCGTCACAGACCGACTTCATACAAACTGACAGATGTTAACAGCCTGTTTAAATGTCCTTCTGTCTGTTTAGCGTCTTTTTTATTCCTTCTTTTCTCCACTATTACACTCCACTAAGTGATTTTCAAGAAGGGGGTGTGTCTGTCAGTAAAAAAACTTCCATGAAGTCAGCTCTTGTGTATCCTCACTTATTACTCCTCAGATCTCCCTCCTCTGTCCCCCTTTGAGTTACAAGAGCTTTAGGACGATCGTTAACATGGCAGATCTGGAACTACTTCCGGTTCGGCTGAGGAGCGAGGACCGAGGAGATAGCTTTAAAGAGAACTGAGATGCAGACAGATTTCGAGCTCTAGTGTTGCATCTAAAGACATCAGTTAATTATCAAGAATGAAGCTGACCAGCACATTGATCCTGTAAAATATTTACACTGAAATACCTGGTGAAGTCTGTCAGGCAGAGCCGAAGTGTTGCTTAGAGATAGCTTGGTAAATGTTCAACATTGCATCAGCGCATTAAAACGCAATACTGGAAAAGAATTTCAATTCACCATCAATAATATACTGTATATGTTAAGAGTGAAAAAAAACCACCACACTAAAAGCAAGTCTGTAAAGAAGATTTTGGTTTTGAGGTCCAGGTATTCTTATAAGACTCTATGTTCACCGTAAGACACAGAGCAATTATTGATCCTTTGACATGGAAATTGTCTTTAAGATTCTTTCGAAATGTCTTAAGCCTGGCTGGTCTTAGAAGAAGAGGAAGCATGACTATTTCTTTGAGATTGCTGACACAATGAATACATATTAAATGTAATCCATCAAAAATCTCAGTCTTCTGTTTGTTCCATGGTGAGATACCTCAATGCAATTGGATGATGACGATTGCTAGAACATGGTACAAACATCCATTGTCTCAAGAGGATGAGCCCTTTTTATAATCTCTCCCTTATAGTCGTCTTCAATTAGAGGGACTACACCATTGGATGTATGTAAGGGGTTCTTAACCTTATCTGATTATGATGGATGGTTGAATGTAATGAATGAAAAAATAGTTATGTCATGCAAATGTCATTCTGTATTATTTTGCCCCAAGCGTTGTTAAAATCATGTTTTGATTGCTGCTTGTATGTAGCCTGAGATATGAAACCCGGGGCAAAAAGCACACATGACAGAATGTTGTCGTAGTACTGAGCCAATATGATAATCGTGAAAACCCAGATGACAAACATTTTAATCAACTCAGAGCTTCACTCGTTTGTGTTTTGGCAGCAGGAGAGGAAAGGAATATGTTTAGAAAGATTGAAATGACAAGTCAAAATTGTATGAGTGTTGGTGGACTAGTAAATAAAATGGGACACATCCCCCCAATTCACAAAGGAAAATGCTCCCAAAGGATTAGGATATTTTCTCTTATTAATCACATCACAATAACCAAATAGTGTTCCTTTAATGTGATCTAGATTTCTATATAACCACTTTCACAGTAGTTTATCCCCTTGAGAGGAAATTAATGATCCATTCAAGTATGCAGGTATGATGACAACAGGAAACAGGAGTAGGGTTTTTCTGCAGAGTCAGAACTCACTCACTAATTAATGAGTGACAACAGCTGAGCCATACCTTAACATTACAGAAGAGCGGCGAAGGGAATTCAAATGATGTACAAGTCAAGGACTTTGGATAACTTCTGTAGTCATCAGCTAAAGTTGCCAATTTTTCAGACAGCAAACATATTTAGCCAAAACACCCAATGAACCCTTTACACGAGGGGGCTCAATGTGAAAATGGTAATTACTCTTAAAGGGCTGGATGAGTTAATGCATATCAGAGATAGCCTATTACTTGTGTAACAATGTGTCAGAAAATAACATTTCAAAGTTTGGGGATGTCTAATTCATGGAGTCATTTTGAATACAGAGAGCTTACACTCCTTCATGTCTCTTCTAGCTGTGTGGAAGTGTGAAAAGTATGCTCATTTTTTTCAGAGTGAAACTGAGGACATGTAAAAACATATCGGGTTTTTTCAAATGTTACATCATGAACATGGCTTCATTAATCTTATGGAATCTGTTACAGTCACGATAGCCTTAAAGCTTTTGATTTATGGATATATTTCAATTCAGATGTTTTCGATTTAATGTTTTCATAATGTACACTCACTTCTAGGTCGCGCCACTTGTGTCAAATGAGGAAAAAAGGGACAGGAGTGCTCGTTATCCATTTTTTCCTCTTTTTCTTTTTTACAACTCTGTTTATTGATTTTCAGATAGCAAAACATGTTCCAGGGACTAAAGTTACATTTGCTAATCATCAATTAGAACCAATCGACAAACAACACTAGCCCAAGGACAGAATAATATGAAATCCTTATTAGCTAAAGACAATTTAAGTGGACTAAGCAGCACTCCAAACAAAGACATGAAAACTTTAGGGACAAGATTTCCACCAGTAACCTTAGATAATGCATTAAAAACTTCAGACGAGAAACTATTCAGCAAAGGACAGAGCCAGAACATGTGTGAGTAGTTTTGTGGTGCTTGGAGACAGGGTCAGACAAAGGAGACACTGTAACAAACATTTTTGACAACCAAAATTTCCTGTAATGAGGCCAGTGCAAAATCCTATGCTGAGTGAAACTGCTTAGCACAAATGGATGACCTGTGTACCCTCCATAGGATTTCCTCTCAAACACCAGCGTGATCATCTCTCTCAAATCTTTAAATAAATTGCAGAGATTGTCCCCTTCACTGATGGAAGAGGTTCTAAGAAGGCATCTCCATTTTTTATTTGAGCACAAGAAGATAATTGATAACTGATAGCTAATGAGTCAGTATATGTTTTTGGTTTGGTCATTTTGGTTTTAGAAAACAAATGCAAAAAAATATACTTCCTTAAATATACGTCTATAGTTGATGTGCATCACTTACCACTGTAAATATGTGTTGTTGGAGGTGGAGGAGTTTGACAGTCTTCATTGGGTTCAGATCAAACCAGAGCTCTATTGATACCTTTCATAATCTGAGTAGATCAGAATAATCTTTGGTACGACCAGTATTCTATTCTTGACATTTTATAGATCAACCTATAAATGCTCCCATAGATCAAAGTATACGCAACAACACTATGCAGGCAGCACTTAGATTTACTGACCCTAACCCCTACCTCCTATTCCTGGTAGAAGTACAATAACATAAATCCTGGTGGATATTTGGCTGCTTGTGATTCTCTTGGTCTGTATCCTCACACTTCATAGGCAGGTATTCTCCATAGAGGTATATGATCAAAGCAACGCAGAACAACTTGGTTATGTGTGATCTTCTATGTAATGCAGACATTTAAGAAGCGAGCCATGATCTCTTCCTTAAGGCCGGGTTGAACTTTGAGAAAAGGGTTAGAGTTTCTACTCAACAACAAGAAAGGCCTGGTTTATACAAAAACATATGTATTTCCTGTGTTTCTCTCTACTGTATATCTGCCTGGACCTCACCTCCAATTCTGCTGCATTATCCTCCACCTTCAGAGAATGTATGAATTTTTAATCTCCGCACCACCCATGTCTGTTCTGCAAATATATGTGCTGACATCATAATTCTTATTTTAGATGTGCCCTAAAATGTACCTGGATTACGTAAGAACTGGACAAGCAAGGACAAGGGGATAATGTGTGACATCCATCCAAATTCAAGGATTGCATTGTTCCAAAAAAATGAAAAAGGTAATAATTCTTCATTCCAAGTTTGCAACGCTTTATCTAATAATAAATACAATTTTCTTTTTTAAAACTGCCAATAAATTAAGCCTCGGTAGGTAGACTGCAGCACAGCCACAGAGAGCCAGGTGGTTCTTACCTGGAGCTTTTTTATCAATCCTCTTTTTGGTCTTCTTTAATCCCCTCTTCCTCCACCTCACGACAAATCTCACCTGATTCCCTTTCACACCATCAGTCCTCCAACCTCTTCTCCTTGTGACACTTGCAGGCCTCCACGGGCTGCACACACAGAAATGTTCAGCGGCCGAGGGACTATAGTCTAAGCAAGGAGAGTTCAGTCAGGCAGTAAGGTCATTCTGACCTCTGCTCAATCAGGAAGAACATTATGTCTTCTGGGATACACTGTCTTGTCCGCCACAGTAATGACAACTTGATGAACGATGCAGCAGAGGGACTTACAGTGTTTTTTCTACCGTCTTGCACTTAAACAACCTGACTGGAAGAGACAAAGGTCGAGAAAATGGAGCCCTCTGCGTAGAAACGATGCAGACAACGGGCCTGATAAAGTTAGACCTTTAAGTACAACCTCATTTATCTGCATGTGAACAACACAGCCTAATGCAGGTCGCTTTCATGTGACTATCCATCACAGGCCGCTATGGGGACCCAGCCAAGCGTAAATTGGGCTAACAGAGACTGTTAACCCCATTTAAGAAGTGACAAATATTTTAAGAACAAACCTTCCCCAAGGCAAAACCCTAACTGGGGTAAAGGAGGCAACAAGTGGAGAAGACAACTCAGGAGTATGACACAGAGCTGAACTGTCTAGTTATTTTATGATCAAATAAAGCTATTTTAAAACTGTTAGTTCATTTATTCAAAAATGTTTTTATTGAATTTTAACATTTATATCTTTCACTGTGTCTCATAATCTATAAAATATATCACAGGCATCAAGGAGATGTCTTTAAAATACTATTTTTTTTCTTTGTTACTAAAGTCCATGTTTTAAAGGAGCTGTTTGCACATCCAAATATGTTGTGACATACGTGCGTAGGACATCAGATTATCACATTGAAACGAAAACAATCCTGTTTTGTTGCTCGGCCTCACCAGTAGTACTAGAGTCCAAAAGACACATTGGTTCATTTTATTTCATGTTAGACAGAGAAAAGACACAGGGGGTGCTATGTAAGAGACTGTGAGAGACTGGAAATATCAAACTTTTTTTTTTTTTTTTCATTTTTTATGACAAATACTGTTAAAAATGCATGAATCTTTTTTATAACCTTACTGCAGCTGCAGCATAGTTCGAACACAACAGAGGACACTTAATGGAAATGTCAATCTGTATTTAACCACACATTGTCTTTGCTTCAATTGATTCCATAAAAGAAATCATTAATGAAATAACTGTCTCTCAATATAATCTCATTAGTTTTAAACACATGGTCATGCTCTGCTATTGGAACAGTTCAGACTGAGGGCTTTGGCATGCAAAGCACTGTGTGTGTGTGTGTGTGTGTGTGTGTGTGTGTGTGTGTGTGTGTGTGCGTGTGCGTGTGCGCATGCGTGTGTGTGTGTGTGATAAGTGTGCAGAGTCACTGTTGGGCTGCCGCAGAGCTTGGCCAAACACCATCTTGACGACAGCAGCTGGAGAGTAGTGATGTAATAATGTTGTTGCCATGGAGACCTGTAGTTCCCCAGCATCTCCAAAAATCCAAGGGCGGAGGAAAGTCACTTGGCTGCCTGGCTGGGACATAGCACTGCTGTGACAAGATGACAGGCCAATTGTACAGACTTATGTGAACTGGCTTCAGTCACTAAGCATCAAGGTAATGTGTACAGGTAGTCACAACAACTAGATTTTGGAAAACAATAACATAAGTTTTATAGACTAAATATATTAATTAAATTGTTCCATGATAGAAGAACAGCATATGAAAAAAGGACATTTTATTAGATAAGAAAAGCACAAGAAGGAGATGGACTCATGTCACAAACTTAGCCCTTCAGACTAAATCATAGTGACCTTGGCAGCATATGTGATGTCAAATCAGCCGGTATGCCCCAATCCTCAGGCAGAGTAGTCATGAAGTTAATCTTTCAATCAAACAGCTGCTTTGATGCTGTTATGGGAAAAGTGTTCTGGGACATAGAAAAGCTGCATAGCAAACAAGTCGTGGCTTTTTTTTTCCACAGTACAGGTGTGTAGTGAATGTAAATGGGGGGGGGGGGGAGTTTCCACAGTGAACTCACAACAGCAACCTGCCTTTTTTGTGCAACTTTTAAGTCAGCATTTAACCCGTAATTGAGGCTGAACTGAGGGTAATTCTTTTTATACGGATGATGTGAGATCCAGATGAAGCTTTGAGTAGAGACAGAGAGACAAAGGTTCTAGAAATTGGCAGAGACATTAAGGGAAAGAAAGGGATGGGAAACAAAGAAAGGGGGAGGAAAAACAAGGTTCCCAGCAGTCTGCTTCTCCTCATCATTTAAATTCAGACGAAATTGTTTCAAAACATGGAAATGAAGTGATGGCCTTGCCTTTATGTCTGAGGCTGAGAAACCAAACACAGCAATCTAATTAGATGCCTGTTTACATTAGAATAGTATGTGAAACCTTCTCAAATTAAAAAACAAAAACAAAAAAAAACATAGAGGGGAGTAATGATATAAAACTATGACACAGAAGTCTGCAGGTTCAACAGCTTACTCAAATTTACACAACCTGAAACCTCCCAGTAGTGACTGAATAAAAGAAGACGTCAAATAAGACTCTTGTGCTGCAAGTAAAAATGTCAACAAAGCAAGCGAGTTTATAACTCACAGCATTTAGTGAAGTTGAACTGCTGCCCTGGTTCAAAAATCCTCACCTGAAGAGCCAATCTCTCCAAGTAGATGGGAGATGAGGGAGTTTCTATTTTCTTGCCTGGAGTAGAGTCGCATACACTGCAAAACTTGTTTCACCACGTTTTGTCACACATATCCAATGGACCCTCACCAGAAGTTGTTCAACGGGCCATCACTGATAATAAAAACTCACGTGCAAGAATACGAAGTCTACATCGTTTCAGGAGAAAGTTGTCAGGAAGAAGATTGGTTTGGAAATTCAAAGTTGCACTGTAATACCAAAACACATCCAAAGCCCTTTTCAGACTGCTTTTTTAGCTTAAGTGTTGTACCTAAGCTTAGCGGCCATTGTCTTTGTACATTCATATTGATTCTGTGAAAGGGTAATATTGGTGTCCCTGTATGAATTCACATTGCGCTTCAGCGTTGCGGAAGCACGGCACAGCAGGAGGTCTGTATTGTAAGACATGCACACACGCACACACACACACACACACACACACACACACACTGCTGAACAGTCTCGCCTCTGTTACTACGTACTAGGATGGTACATTCAGATTGGAGGCCGAATGTCACAGGGGCGTAGATATTACAGCTGTCTGATCAGGGCTTATGACTCTCAATAAGCCTGTCATCAACAATATCCAATCACAGATGTCAAAATTAAGGTTATTCCACTATTTGCAGTGTTAAAGGTCCCATATTATGCCCTTTTTGGAATTCATGTATGTCTACTAAAGTACATTCAAAATCGCTAAGTTCGAAAAAAGTGTCTGTTTTCATGTACTGCCGCTCCATGCAGCGCGTCTCATCTGCCTGTGTTTGCAACGCTCTGAATCCCCCACGTTCAGGGTCCCCACGTGTGCCTATAATCTGATCTGATTGGCCAGCCGTTCCGCTCTGTTGTACTTGGTCAGTCACTCAGTACAGATGTCACATGTGCAGCACGAGCTTGGTCTTGCTACAACGAGCCAATGGGCTTGGATCAGTGATATCACACTGGCAAATTTCATTCGAAGGGGGCTTGGGGCTGAGCGTTTCATGTAGATGCTCCTACAGCAAACATGAGGACATAGGAGAAGAGGCGTTTCCGCGGACTTGAAGTTTTGCACATAGGTTTTCCCTTTTCATGCACAAGACGCCTGGATAAAGAGTCTACAAAACCAGAAAAAGCAGAATATGGGACCTTTGGGATAAGACGTAAAAACATAAGGAATCACTTCAGTTGAATAAAATAGAGAGTACTTTCTTTATCATTCTTAAGTTAATGAATGAATTAAATACATATATTGTGATCTAAGAATAGTATTAACAGTTTTTATAAATGGTGGATTTCTGTTTTTATGAAAAGGAAAACATACTGCAACCACTGAAATTATTATCATTACTATATTTCTAATCAAAATGGCATTTTTTCACTCAATAAGTCACGAACAGTAATTTGCTGAACCAGACATTTAGGTGAAATCAAGTCTGGCCCTTTAGATTTTTGGGAGGTACATAAGTTCCCATAATAATTACGAGTTGTTCAATGGGTTTCTGTTTCATAGTGTAATGATGTTATGATTGTTGACATCCATTTATTCTATTTACTGCAAGTCTATAGGCAGCAGCTGCTCAAGTTAACTAAAACTTCATTTCACACACACCTAGCCCTTTTCAGAGTGCTATTTAACAAAGCTCCTTTAATCATTATGCCTGTACTTTCACATTGATTCCACAACACTATATTGACATCCCAGTCTGTGAATTCACATGGCGTTTCGGCGTTGGCATGTAGAGAAACAGCTCCAGATAAACACACACTCTGGACAGACACACACTTTCACAGCCTTGTTGACTCTCCACTGATCTCGTCTCGCTCCTGGAACGTCTCTGGCACTAACCCACCGATGGCAGTACAGAGGTGGGAACACTTCGTTCCTTTATATTACGCCTCTGTGACCATCATACTGAAGGAGAGACATCGCAAGTGTTTAAATACTGTGCTTTGAGCGCGTCTGAAAAGTGCTTTAAAAACCGAGATGAAGAGCTACCCCCATTACATAATGAAATCGACATTATTGTTATTCATTGACACCTCTAAGACTTAAACAAATGCAGACCTTTCCAATTGAAAAGGACAGCTTGGCGTTTATCAGTCATTCTGTGGAGAGCTAATTGTGGGCATCATTTGAGTCCAAGACAAACCTCCCTTATAGGACGATAAAACATAAGATACAGTACAGTATGGTAATAAGATCCAAAAGAGTCATTCAAATGTAGTATGCTACACAACATGTCAACAGTGACAACTGTGAAATCAATCCACGTTTGTGAGTCATTATCATGCTGTTCAAATCTCTGAAAGCCAAGAAGGGAGACTCCCAGGTCATGCAGACCTGACACACATCACAAAAACACTCTCACACATGCAGCACAGATCACACTAACACACACATGCACACAGCTAAAGGCGGTGCTGCTCATCGCTGGGTCTCTCAACTGAAGCGGTAGCTCTCTCAAAAACGTCACAAGATTACAAAGTAGTCTGTTAGCCAGTCTGCTCACTGATCCCACAGCTTACTACTAGATGACGTTCAAGAAACTAAGCTCAGGAAAAAAGGAAAAGATCATTAGATGGAAGATGGAAGATGAAAGAGATGAGAGAAAGAGAGAAAGAGATGGATATTGTATAGGGGGAAGACAGCAGTCTAATGTTGTTTGTCTGTTTATCGACGAGTGCAAGAGGGAAAGAAGGAGAGGCAGGGGGAAAAACGAGAGCTCTTTGGTTGGCACTTGACTGAAGTGTGTACTGCTCTGCGTATGGAAGTGAGCCGATGAAGACTACGGTTACCCACAGTGAGGGAGGGGAGGAGCCGGAGCCGGTTAGAGAGCTTAATATTCCACGCACATACTGTTGCTCCACTATAGCAAGAGTTTAAAAATAGACGGTAGCAGACTTGTGGATTGAAGAGGGGGGGGTCTGCAGGCGCCTTGAGTACAATGATGAAAATCCAGAGCGATCTGGATGATGACGATAATCGAGTTAGCCTAGTCTTTTGTCTTTTACAGTTAAAAAAGAACAAGGGCGTTTATTTTTTGTAGAATTGTTACATTGTCTTTTTTCCAGTTCCAAGTAAGAATAAAAATCCATATCGTATTGCATCATAGTGGACGGATTGCTGCTTTCGCCACTCTTATTATGTTAAAGCGACCACAACTCTGAGTTGAACGTGTCATCTTATCAGTTATCGTAATCTGCTTGTCAGGGTTAGTGAAGCCAGAAACCAAAATAATTAAGTGGCTTTGTAGCACAGGCTTCTGGATTCATATTTCATAGCTGAACATCAACTGCAGAGAGATGTGGTACAAAGTATGATAGATGGAGGACAAGAAGTGATGATTGAGCTGCATTACTTTTGTGCAAGTCCATTTTTTAAGAAAAAAGCCTCTCACTCTAACAAGAATAAAACTTCAAACAAGGACAAAACAATTAACTGAAGTGTTTACCAGACATTTATAAACTGCTCTTGGTAAATTCCAGAGAGCAGCCAAAGACATTTAACAAAAGCTGCAGATGCGTCTCTTCGCAAACATTGTGAAAATTGACAAGACAAGATACACTTTACATCAGGGTTTGTCGTGTGTTCATTGTGTTGCTCTTTGCAATTTTTCAACAGTGAATGGCAAGTCTTATTCACAACATGTGAAGGGCTGAGAGATTTGTTTTACATCTGTTTTCTCAGGACACAATTTCAGCAAAGGCTCAGCCACAAAAGGAAAGCTAATGTGTGCTGACAGGTGAGGTTAAATTTGACTTAGTATAAGGTTTTCTCTCTAGAGCTTTTAGAAATGTGTGCCTTTCTCACATCATCAAAGTTTGCCTTTTGAACACTGACAGTTTTCACTTTGAAGCAATAAAAAAAGACCAAAAAAAAAATAATCGAGCTTTGTTTTTCTTAACCAGTGGAAGCACCTAACAAAATATCATCATCTGCATGCATCAGTGAAGTACTCCATGGCCAGATGTTTAACATGCTAATTAGGTGACAAAACTGACTACAAGTCCTGAAGTAAGGTGTCAAGTTTTAATTGCAGAAGTTTTAATTACCCAGCATATGTTCCTGTTTCAAAATAAAAGGCTTCCGGTGTTTGACTACCATAAAGACAGAGTAAATTAAAACGCAGTGAGTCCTACAACTATTCTGTTTAAGCTGCAATAGGAGCTTGTTCACTTTGGTTTAGCACACCCAGGGAACAATGCAGTCCAGAGTAGGGCTGGAGAGGGGCGGACATTTTCCGGTAAATTTCCAGAAACTCTCCATGGGGAGTTATGCTTGGGTTCTGTTCACGAGACGGAGGAGTGCACAGTGCATGTAGGGGGCGTGGCCTCAACAGCCCTGCAGCAAGCAGTGTTTTAGGTGCATGTGATTGAGAAATAACATAGATATTCAAGTGTACTTGCATTAAATCTGGTTGTCTGAATCAAGATTATGCTCAAATATATTTTCCCCTATTTAGCCAGCCTTTTAAGGTCCAACCTTAAATTTTGTCGTAAATTCCCTTAAATTCACATTCTTTCCCATGGAAAGTTTCCACAGAATTCATAGAATTTTGCATCCCTAGTCCAGACATGTGTCTCTATAGAACAAAACATTCTCCAGTCTTTACTGGGGTGTTATCTGTTAAAATAAACTGAAGGAAATCAAATGGAAACTGAAAAATATTATTAAAGTTAAAAAAAAAGCCTGAATATGAGTAACACACAGCGGCAAGACAGAGAGAGAGATATGCTGACTCCACAGCTCAGGGACTTATGTGTGTCGGGTTTTGCTGGTTTCTTACTGTGAACATTGTGATTGGATGCAATAAAGCCTTTGTGATTTTATTAAATTTCAGATATTTATTTATGAAAAAGCTGAAACTGAAATATCTCTGGCACATAAACTTAAGAGATGTTTTGATGTGCTCTTGAAGAGTGCCTTCACTACTCTGATGATTCAAGCGCTTTATGTTTGTTACCTTGAAGCTCTTGAACATGAAGGTCCATGAGTAATGGGACTCTGATGAATGTAATCTTACACATCTCTCTGTATTAAGTTTCTTAACCTAAAAACAGTTCTGCACATAACCTTTCCAAAAATATGAAGCAATGCGTCATAACCAACATGCAGCAAGATAGCAGCCCTGAACAAGGAGTTACAATGAATCCCATCTCATAGTCCTTCAGAAAATCCATCACAATAGTTAGGAAAATTAGTTTTAGTAAACCCAGTTTTAGTCTTTTTTTATTGAAATCTAACATTCTGACTGAGGGCTGTCTTCAATATGTCAATGTCCTTGTCCAATAGTTTACACCCTAGTTTAATAATATATACAAATATGTTACTTGCAGAAGAGCCTGTGTCCACTAATAGCAGTTAGTAGTTATAAAATCATGGCATTTTACTGCTTTGAGCATCTAGCATCCTCTAGCAACAGCTGAATTTTGTGTCTGTACTCAAAGCGCTCTGTGAAAAGAACACCAAGCTTGTAAATGTCACTTATCCCTCACTCATCAATTCAAACCAGTAAGTGGTAAGATTTCAACTTAGTCGACAATAATGGCGAAAGTGAAAACAGTCCTTTTCGTGGCACTGTACGTCATGCACCCAGACCTGTTTTATTTGTCTGATACAACATGCAGGTCTACGGCTTCAGCAAATAGTAAGCTTACAGAACAATTAAAACAGATTACAGACTTCATGGGCAGTGAGAACACTTTCATGAGGGCTGGTGAGAAGCGCTCTGAAATTGAGGTTTGTAGCGTGCCAGCACAAAAAAAAAAAAAAAAGCAGTTACAGCAGTGGACACAGGCCCTAAAACAACTTCCTCGGCTAATGATTACAAAAATAATGATTCCAAAACATTCTGATATTTCAGATAGCCTGTCAGTGAACAGGTGTGAAAAGTAAGCATGAACTAAATAAAACATGTGAGTGAGGTTTTCCTTTGCTCTTACGAGATGACTTCATCCCACTTCACAGAGCAAACAGCCACACATTCCCCTGAGAAGAAAAACAAGACAACTACTATATACACACACAGAGCACAGACCACAACAAGGGTTTAGATTGACCACACAGTTAGTTACTCTACTGTGATCCTAATGTATGAACTACACATGCACGTTTCCTGCTTTCAAAACTTGGAGGAGGCCTCATTTGCTTAATTTCTTATTGCCCTTGTCAGCATTTGACTGGTGTTTGTTTTTTGTTTTTTTAATGGAGAACGAATGTTTCCAAGTACAGCACCTGGTGAATTTTTCATTTCTAACCTCAATTACAGCTATTAGCTGATATTGTGGCGGCACTGTATTGTAATTATTCAAGTGCACCAGGACAAATGCTGCCAAACAACTAAAGAGGAAGAAAGTGAAGGGAGAGGAAGATAATGCGTTTTCCAAGAAAGCGTTTGTGTGTTTTTTTGCTTTATGCTGCTAGGCATGCCCTTAATATTAAGCTAGCAATGTGCTCTCAGCCCAGCGGAGGGTTGGTTACTCTGAGACGGGCTTCATGATGATTAAATGTGCTGTATTTGTTTCTGGCACTGTCAGAGTTTTAAACATAGAAGTATTATTGATTTAATATTCAGCGCTTCACATGTTGGTTACATTAGTGGCGTGTGTTTAAAAAGCTTCTAAATGCTGACGTATTGTAGACGTACAATACAAGAAAAAACATTCATAATAAATAAATTAAACCAAGTTCAAATTTGTTATTGTTGTCACAAATATCATTCACACTGAGGCATGAAGAGAGTCAATCTTCTTTTGACAAAACTAATGGGAAAAAGAGTTACAGTGTTTGATGCTCAAAATGTCTGGGAGAGAGGGGACCCCAGAACCAAGACCTCCGACCCCAGAACCAAGACCCCTGACCCAGAGGCTTCATTCAATCCAACATATTTGATTGTGCATGGAAATGAGCACATTAGCTTTTATGTTATATTTATTTTAATTCTTTACAGGGTACAATGGTTTATATAATAAATTAGTTTTAATGATATTGTCCTTTCTTCAATTACACAATCATTAGAAGTCCTAATGTTGAGCTAGCATGCACATGTACAATGTAGGAAAGGTAATAGTGTAGCAGTGTCAGACATCACTGCACACACCCGGGGATGAAGCCCTGTTTTTACACACTACCACCCCAAAAACATTTCAGTCAAAGCATGGCAGAAACAGATTTTTTATGACTATCATAGAATTGAAATCTCTAAAACTTATAGTGTTGGTAAATCTCTGCTTATTCTCATGTCCAAACATTTGTGCATGACGCACTGTTACCCTTGTGAGAGCCCTGGGGTCATTATGGTGTGATGTCTCCATTTCCTCTTTAATTTTTTAATGTACACTTCCCTCTTATATACACTCTCTCTCAACCACACACACACCCACCCATGCACGCGCGCACACACACACACACACACACACACACACACACAGAGGATAGTGTGTCCGTAATGTGCCGAGCCAGCAAGCAGTCCTACAGGACGTCAGCATTAGTTTGTAATTAAAGCTTTTTTGCCTTTTCTTTAGAAAGCAACAAACTCATACCTGCCTGACCCCGGCAACAACATCAAATTTATACATGAATTTACATCATGCTAATCCAATAGCACGACTGAATCTCACAAAAACCCAAGCAAACGAACAACAGGAAACAAATACACACAGTAACAATTAAAAGCACCTCATGAAAACATCATTAGTATGGTGATTAAAAAGCAACCACTGAAGCCACAAGGAGGTGGTCATGAATAAGACATGAGGCCCATGTCTGAGCAAAAATCACAGCCGAATGATTTCCAAGTTCAGCGCAGCAGACAGAATCCAAGCTGTGCCTGAGCTCCTCCTCTCCACTGACGTCCTCTGCATTTCCTAGTAACTAAGCGCTGTCTTCCTCTTTCATGTTTGGCATGAAAGAACAGAGGGAAGGGAACAGAGGAAGAGGAGACGCGAAGAAGACTCCAGCAAGAACAAGAAATTGCTCTCATTTCTGTAAAGCCTCTAAGATTTCTATGCTGAAAGCCTGTATGCTGGGGTGAGGAGGATTTCTCTGCCAGTCTGATATCACGTAGCGCTAAGAGGCTAATGTACATTCATTCTGCTAATCTTCAGAGCCTCACTGCAGCTCTCTGAAGACACAGTGTACCTCGAACACCTCAATGCAGCCGGGCCAAATGTTGAGAATGGAGTAATGATACATACCAAATGAGAGGTGTATGTAAAGGTGTTAGAAACAGAGACAGACAGAGGACATAACAAATGAAGAAACTGTTAATCCATTTACAAACCATTTTCCCCCCTGAGCCTCTTTAGTCCAGTGTTAGCCATACTACATAATCCTCAGAGCTGAAACTGCTCCCATACATGCATGGCGAGGTGAATTAGTTTGGCTTTTTTACAATCTGGCAGCTGCTCAGTCTCCCACATGAAACCACATTCTCCTTGATGCCTCCCTAATATGACAGTAATTATGTTTCAGCTTCATAAAAGCAGCCGTACAGGGAACAGATTAACAATATGTGGTGCAGGAAATCTGCATCACAGATTATTAATTGAAGTGATGCAGCAAAGGATGACTCTGCTTTTCACCTTTTCTTCTATAAATGTGTCTTGATTGCCTTTTTAGTGAGTTTACACTGAGTAGCTTTGTAATGTGTCAGCAGGGATTCATACAGTAAACACTCATCTTCAATGCCTCCCAACATGAAGCAGATTTCTTACACTCACACTTTTAATTCTAAATCTCCCTGAAAGGCCCCTGCAGATGGCCCCTGAGAGATGAAATACATTACTGCAAAGTGGAGGCACAGAATATGGACATTAGACATAACTTGTTGGCTTCAATGTGAGCTACATGCATCTGTGTTGACAAAGACTGTAAAATGTATGCTTGAAAAGAAGTCAGTTCAAATACTAAATAGAGGGATAACACTGAGGCTGAGCAAATTCTGACAATTTAATTGATCGTGTTCATCTTCACAGCGCACTTCAGGTTTGAATCAAGGAAACTGATACGATCACCTGGCCCCAGGTGTTCAAACGTAAATTGATTTCATTTGTCAGATTGGGTAGGTTGTTAAAAAAGGATTTCATGATTAGAAGATAATCCGATCTTTTCTGTATTCAGATTCAATTCCCACTTTTTGTTCTTTCAAACTTTGAGTAGGATTGGATAGCTTTAAATCAAAATTCAGGATTATTATTATCTGAGCAGAGGGCTGGATCCAGGCTTCATTAAAGGAATTCATTGTATTGTATTAAAAACTATTCGAATTTATCCAAAAAAAAAACGGAGAAAAAAAACCAAAACAATAAAAGACCTTGATATTTTAGACTTTTTTTGTATATGTTGCCTTTAAATTGCTAATTGCTACAGTGACATGGTGAACAGGATCAAGGTTCTTGGCTAAATAAAACCTAATTGGATTGTGTTTTAAGGCTAACAGTGGGTTTGCCTTTATGTTTAGAGACAGGACAGTGGATAGAGTCAGATATTGGAGATACAAAAAGAGTGGGGAATGATGGAGATGCTGTAGAGAAGCCAAAGGTCAGATTCAAAACCCATGCCGCCCACTTTAGAGGACTACAGCCTGTTCATGGGATGTGCTCGAACCACTAGGCCACCTGCGCCCCAAGGCTACATTTTGAAAGTGGAAAAAGCCTTCAGAATATAGACAGAAGTTTAGCCTCTTTGAGATGGTGGCCAGAAAATTTTGAAGCAAGTCAAAGTGGTTCAACAGAAAAAGTCAGTAGGAGTTATTGTCTGGGGAATATATAATATGTTTATCATTCACCCTTAGTGCTCTGTCATGTACAGCATGTCTTTGTTGTGTCGTCTTGCGGTGTCAGGTTCAGTCAGGGTAAACTCATTAATCTGTTTAGCTGCAGTGCTACTGACTGAGAAAAGAGAGAGACAAAGAGGGGGGCTGTGGAACAGAGCGGCCAGCCAGGAGAAAAGGCATGAAAAAATAAGCATGAGAGAGAGAGAGAGAGAGTGTGTAAAGGTACAGCATCTGTCTTTTATAGGCTCCTGTGGATGCTGTCCTGGCAGCTTCTCCTATCAGTGCAGCGTCTGCACCACTGAAGGCTGACCAATCAAACACCTTTAGAAAACTGTGCAGCAGAGGTAGCTGGGATGAAACACTCTCACTCTTGTCACACACACATTTGGAAAGCCAACAACACATCCACCACACCAGCATGATTTCTGCAGGAAAACCAGAAGATGGACAAAAAGTACATCCAAGGCTAAAAACTACTCTTTCTCACCTGACTTTAAATGGACTGCAGAATATTCTAGACAAGAACTCCGGTCACATGTATTTTTCATTCAGCGGAGGATATTGACTTCCTAATAAATACATCTTTTCTAAATATGTTATAACCTTGTTGGGATATTTATGCGATCACTGCATCTTACAGACACAGTAAGCTATGAAATAAAGTTTTAACATAATGTCATAGAAGTAAACGTAATATCATAATGTGTTTTCTAGGGATCTATTACATGAACTTTGGGAGCAAAGTATTTGGATTCAATGAGTTTGTTTTAATCTCCGAACAGTCAGTGTTTATGTTCCTGTAGTGACAGTATACAGTATATGTGAGGCCTTGACGGAGTGTCATCTTAAGCTTTGTAGGGAATTTTCTCACCATTTCTCCACATTATGGATTACCATATCATCAAGCTGGGCGCCTCATATCAGGAAGACGTGTCTCTCTCTTTTTTCAATAAGGCAGCATATAGCTGCCAGGGGAGGCTGACAAGCAGAAGCTCAATCAAAAGCCCATCCTGCTTTTATTCTGTTTTAAACATTTATAGACAGAAAAAAACAACACTGTATGCTTGGACCTTTAGACTGTTTCAATATCCAGATTTATCTACCAAGCATGAATGCTCTTTTTTTAGCATCAGTTTAAGGTTCGATCTGTGGCACCTTTAGTTGTGGTAAGAGCACGGTTGTGTTATCAGCTGCTGAGCTGATCCTCTGCAGCCGAGACTGTGAGTCCTGAAAAGACGTTGTGACAGCAGTCTCCAAGTAAACAAAGGCCACTCCTGCATGTTCTAGAGAAAGATTCAAACGTGTGTGCAGATTGACAGGTTTGTTAGTTGTCGACAGACGGCAACAGCTCTAAAAGTTCTGGCTGTCAGTTTTCACAGAATGAGCAGGAACCTTTAGATATTTTCGACTGATTATTTTGGGTTTAACAGATCTGAAAATGAGTTTTAAATAATAAGTAAATATACACTTACGTGCCCATTCATCATGAAAATTACTTTATAATTATATTAAAGTCTCAGGAGGCGGATACACACTACAGTGAATATGCAGAAATAAGCACGTTTGCAGTTCAAACTGATTATTATGTCAAGCATAAGAATTAAATTAAGTAGAACATAGCGTCTATTTGGATATCCTACCAACTTCATTATAATGTATTTCCTTTTAAGACATAAAGGATATGTTGCTATTAAGCAGACAATATTAGGTCACACTACACATCCTCTACAGCCCACAGTCAGTTCTGTAGGTTGTAAATAAAATCAAACACACAGGTTAATCATCTACATCTGAAGGCTAACAGTAACACTGTGTCTTTTTTGAAGGTAGCTTGTGCAGCTGTAGACACTGGAACACGTGTTTATCTATATATTGACTTGTGACCAGAGGCCCTTTTTAGTCTTTCTGGTTTCATATGCTACTACTGCTACTGCTAATACTGAAAGTAACCCATTCAGCTTTTGAAGTTGATGATTCAAATTGAAGGCCTTATCTAATTCATTATTGGACCCCAAAAGCACTGTTGTCAACTAAATGTCATTCATAACAAACTCATAACATTTGAAATACTTCAAACTATGACTTTCCAGACTCCCTTTGTTGACTTACGTTCATTCTAAGATCATGTACTTTTCCTCTGCAGGCATTATGAGAGTGAGATTTGTATTGGAGTGAAATTAAATGGTCAATCAATCTTTCTCTTCACTTGAATTTGCAAAACGATTCAATGAAGGTGCACGGCTAGCTGGTGGCAATGGCTCTGCACTTACAGGTAGAGTCATTCTCGAATCAGAGGCTGCAGATTATTCACCATTTTCATCCTGCTGCTGCCTGATGGCTTCAGGGATGAACTGTTGGAGAATTATATACAGTTGAAACAGCTCTACATTACAAATAATCACTTATTTATCTAAAGGTAGACTGTACCTCGATAAAGGTTCCCGCTATAAACAAAACAAACAGCACGGAGACATGCGGGATACGTCCTCTGCGTTCTATCGAAGCTATTTAAGCAGTCCAAATCCCCTGAGAGGGAAGTGAGTTCTAATTAATAAAGAAAGCATAGATTACAAAATTAGAAACATTAAAACATTTAGCAGAAACAGGAAAGAACAATATGTTGATCCGAATACTCCTGCGTTGCTCATCTGGACTAAAAGAATAAATTATAAAAGACATTCCAAAATTAGTGATTGGTTTCAGCCTGCTTTAGACAAATTTAAAAGCCTTTGGTCTAACTTGTAAATAAGATGCTGCCAAATCGAACCCTTGTTATTCTTTTAGCAAGGAGGTGAAGACAAAATAAGCAGGAAAAAAACAAGGCTTTGCATTTCTAAAAAAAACAACTAAATATGCTACATTTCCTCTTTCATATGTTTGCAGCACACACTGGAAGGTAAAAAAAAACAATATGAGTGCAGGGAGACCACTTTGGAGACAAGAGCAATCTATTTCAATAATGCATTCACAACGCAAAACAAGAGGAGCAGCTTCCAACTTCTGCATCTGCCTTCAAAGGAGCAGCCCTGATTTCATTAGTGGACTTCACAGTGTCTGACTCGGTGCCAGGTGATTGAACCACTTACTCTCGTCTCTCTCAATCAATGCTATTCTATCATCCGTCATGCATTCGATCTCTGATACGTCTTTGCTTCAGGCTAGAAATATTAATCGAGAGCAAACACTGTCTGCTTCGAAAAAAAATCTCTCCCAGACTGCTGTTTGAAACGATGAGTTGTGTGCACTTATATTTCCAGCAATCCATCTTGTATTAAAACCTTGTTCCACATAATGTAAACACAGTACAGACAAAAGTTTGATCTACATCCTCCAGTTCCGGCTATGATTGTGCATTTCAATCACACCTATTGCATGGTTCTATAATGACTTGTTCAATTACATTATTTGAAATACGCCGCAGTGGGCTGTTTATTTCTTACTCTTCAGCGTTATCTAATGAGATGCTGCTTCTTGGCAGTGCTGCAGCTGTGTACCCACAATCCATAACTTCATACTTCAAACCCATCCAGAAAATAACTGGCAAAATAAATACACCACGAAAAAAAAAAACCTTTCGTGAGGTTCTTGAATTATCAATTTCAAAATAAAATGTTATCTACCCAAAAGGCTAATTTGTAAGGTGTGATTGATTAGCTGGCGTTACATCTGATGTACAAAGTCACTTAAAATGTTTTAGAACTTAAATAACAAAACCCAGTAATTTCAATGGTGTTGTTTTTCAGTGCAGGGGGAGATATACCACAGTAATCTATTTCATATCAGTGCTAGCCTTTTTTAACCTAACATGGGCCCAGAAAAGACTTTTGAACTCTGCATGGATCAGTCCAGAAGTGCAGGGAGAGAAGGTCCTGCTCCAAACATGTTCATTTGATCAGCACTTTTATCTCACAGAACTGGCTCATATTGTCAGGACATACTGTATATAGTGTGGCTGCACGGTCTGTTACTTGATTAAAGATTCCAATTTTATTTACATTTTGTGACAGCCCCCAACATCATGGTTGAAAACAGCCTCCTTCTTATCCTCTCTCCTGCACCCTTCCAGGTATTTCCTTGCTGCCTGAAGCCTCCAATAGATCACCTAAGACTCTCCTTCAATCAACCTTCTGCTTAAAGGTCTTCCAGAAGTAACAGTCCCCAGAAATAAATCCTGAACTGAGGCATTAAGAGATTTGATTGTGTCCTGTATCTGCGAGAAGTATGTCAGTATCATTCATGGACAATTTGTGCTGAAGGAAAATGTGAAATCAATGAACATGAGTCTCTACTTACTTCCAAGGTCACAGAGTAATCAGCACCAATGTCATCAGAAGCAAAGGACATGTAGTGAGGTAACATAGGACAGTGTGGTAGTGGAATCTAATGAAGCTGGTACAGAAAATAAACCTGACACATTTGGTGGTCTGAGGATGGTTCATTGTCAACAAATGACCTACATGGCTTCATTTATACCTGTATTTATGGCAGCTGGGAAGTGCAAAACACAAAGGTAAAACACTTGTATAAAGCTGACAAATGTACATAAAAAAAAAAAAAGTGGCAAAACACTTTCACCCATCCCAATTTTTTTTACACACAACAGACTTGTGTTTCTCTGAAAGGAAATTGACTTAATGTTGTTAGTGATCCAGAAGGGATTCGAGCGGTCAAGACATTTGTTTTGGAGGACAGACTGTGTGAAATGTATTACACAGCGTTTATGGTGATCAGATTTTTTTTTTGTCTGTGTTGTTGTTTTCGTGTGGGCGGTCTCGGGATGTTTTGAAGGATATGGACCTGTCAAAAGCTGTGCCCAGTAACTTCTGGGTCACTTTAGGCATTGGTACATTTACCTTCCGTTAAGTTTTACAAGTTTGTGCATTTGTTTTAGCAATTGTTTTTGTAATTTAATTGTGTTAAGTTAATTTAACTGTGTGCTCTTTTCTCTTTGCTGTTGTAACATTGTACATTTCTCTGTCGTGGCATGAATAAAGCTTCATCTTATCTAGGGGTTTCAATCCGCAGCTGAATGGGGTTAGTTACTTCTGAGGATTAATTTACAGCAACCTCTTCCATCAGTCCATTTACCATCATATCTTAAAAATGTTTTCCACATTTTAATCAGCACTTCCTAGCCACCTTATTTGAGCTCATTTCACACTTGGATTTGTTTCCACTGATGAAGGTCATATCTGTGATATCAAGGTGAAAGCTAAGTGAGCTAAATGGAAAGTGTGACCGTTGCTGAGCCCCTCAAGGGCCCTGTATTCTGGACCACATCTCCAGGAAAGGGCAGCATCTTCCTGATCCTATTTTCATTCTTCTGTGACATCACGTAATGTCCTATATGAAAATCATTAATTATAATAATATTAACATAATCACCTGTGCTTATTTCGTTACAGAGGCTATTTTTGTAAAACATAAGAACATACCTCTGTAAATGTTTTGTTTTCGCGATCTAACACTGGGAAAAAAATGAAGATGCTGTAAACAACAGCTGATTTATGAAGCTAATGATCATATTTATGTTTATATTTGGAATATGTTCATCAAAAGCCTTTATACTGTAAAATAACAACATGGTTCAATTTTTCCCATAGTGGAAACAGTGAAAAATGTCAATCAAGCTAATCCCTCTACTCGGAACTCAGCATTCTGTCAATGCTGTTTTTAAAAAAGGGTTGAATCAGCACATCTTGACAGCTTTGAATCATGACTGGGCAAAATAGCTGCAAGTTCAAAAGTCAAAGAGAAACAAGTGCAGGCTGTGAACACAAGTCATCACAAAACGCATCATGTTTCCCTAAAACACTTGAAAAGCAGAGTGTTATAAAGTGATCTGCTTGAGAAAGATTAAAACCAAAAGTTAACTTTAATCAAAGAGAGTGCATTTCTTAACAAGTTGAAAGTTGTGGATAGGCTAAAAGGACTGCCTGAAAGTGTTGACTAGAACCATCTGACTGGCATGGACACTAAATATCACTTAATATATTTATATATATATATCTTAAATCCTAGTTAAACAACCATGGCCTTCACACTTGTTGCCATATATTCATTTGAGACAGACAGACAGCCCATTTCATCTCTCTCCACTTCAAGTGGTAAGACGCTGTAAGACTTGCTTTGCCGTCAAATCCTGGAAATGAACAGGTGGTGATGCTGTTTGTGTGCTGTCTTCTCTAATTCTCTAGCAGTGGAATCCCTTTGAGTAACAAGCATCAAACGCAGCTCAGGTGCAGGTTAGACTCTCAATGATGCAGACGCATGAGAGAGGGAACAGGGACACACAAACAACCCCCCCACCCCCCCTCCCACACACACACACACACACACACACACACGTACACACTGCATAAACAAATCAGGTAAAAGACATCAGTTATTCGCTCTATGCTTACAAACTCGCAGCATAGCCACTGACTCTTGTCATGTCACACCTTTAACTGCAAGTCAATACAGCTATTGATTTTCTAAGCCAAGTCAACGTGCCAGTGAAAAAGAAATGCTTTAAGCAAGTCTGTAAAGGAATCACTGAGTGAAAGATTGAGAATGAAACAGCACAAAGCAATGCCATCCACCACCATAAATTCTACCTTAGTCCTCACCACAGTAAGCAGACTCAGAAGTAAACATGGAGTATAGGATCAATGCTTCTCTGCCTCTGAATCCACAACAAAGACAAACTCATGACTCATTAGAGCTGAAACAAATTACCACAAGTTAGTCTTTGCTTTGATTGAAATATTTTCAACATTTAGCTTTTACATGTATTCTGGAGGGGGAACAAGAATGGTTGTTTTGTTCTCTACTGCGGCTGTCTTTAATGGTACGGGAGAGCTATTGCATATGTTTTGGTAACTCATGCCTAACAAACTAATAAAAACAAGATAGACTTGGAATATTAAATCCATTATTGCATCAAATAAACGTCAAAAGGCTTGAAATGTTTATGTTTTCTATATAAATTTGGATCAGTTTGGTCTTGCCAAAGGTGGGTCGCAGGAAAAAAATAGATTAAAATTGTTGTCTTCAGGTTCACAATCACAAAAAAAAGTCATAGGATCCAGTTAAATAACATTTTTTCATTTACATTTCAAATCTTTCTTTATTTGGCAGACTTTGTCACAAGATGTTCTTTTAGTGTTCATCCGTCATTGTATTTTTCCAGGGAGCAAATTACCTACTGAGATTTCCTTATCTCCAAAAAAGTGACATTGTGAAGAGACCCAAATGCCTAAAAGCTGTGTTGTGTTAAATATCTGTCTCTTATATGCTTTTGGTGGCAATATGTGAACTCTAACTTTAGATATACTGCAAACTTAGCCGACTTACTATAAATCCTTTAATCGTTCACCAACTTAGTAAAACATTACACTGGCTTGAGATGTAACTCTAAGAAAGTCATCAGCTGGAGATATTATAAAATCTGGCCAACAGCTGAGTTTTAAAAAAATAGCAAAAAAATACAAGTCCAATTTGATTTTATAATATATCCCGTTTACACATTTTCCCTTGTGATGTTCAAAAAAACCCCAAAGAAAAGTGATACTCCATGTTGTACCGAGGGGTCAATCTGAAGGGCAAACTGAGGTTGTGACATCTACTGTGTTACAGCATATCAGGATAAACCAACGAATAGGCGAATAGGAATCAGAACAATGTTAAGCCTCTGCTGATTATAGACCCAACCCTCTTGTGCCTCTGCCTTTCCAGAGATTCTCTATGAGCCCTCAAATCATTCTTGATCAGATTATACAGCTTTGTTTCATAATGCATCCAAATAAATGCATAAAGCTACCCTGATGATAACCAGGTATACAGTTTTTGGTTTAGTTTATGTGACATCATCTGCTTTAAATCCAAAATGTTCACTATTAGGCTAAATGAATTAAACGTGTGCACATACCACATACACTCTGCATAAAATAGACTACTTAACGTATCTGAAGAAACATTCCATTGATGGCAGACGTCTGGTCATAATCACAAATCGACACCCAAATGAATGCAATAGACTACAAAGAGATGACACCTGTATATTAAATCGGTAAGCGGCAAATTTGCAGGGAATGGGGGAGACCAGTCATTTAACCTGCTGACCACCCAGCATCTTACAACACGACCTCCACAACAAGGTGAATCGAGACAGGGGGCATTCTGGTCCCCACTGACCTGAATCGTGCAGGTGTACTCCGAGTCGTCCAGCAGCCTCACGGTGCAGTTGCATTCCCTGTCCAGACTCCTGATGCTGCTGCTCATCAGTCGGCTCAGCATCTTCTCGATCGTCTGTGTGTGGGACCGGGAGACTGAACATGCATGCAAGTTTGATCCTGTGTGACGTTAACAACGTCCCTGCTCTGTGCTCCAACACCTGGTCAACAGCGTCTGTATAAAGTGGCGGCGGTGGTGCATCGTTTCGCCCAGTCTGTCCCAGGTAAACATACACTGTGTGTTTGTTGAGTCAACGATGAATGGAAAGTACTGCTACTGCTGCTTTCTCTCTGGTCCGGTCAGACTGTCACCCCCTCACCACACCTTCTCCCCCCGTCTCCTTCCCGTTGCCATGCCGCTCTAATGCTGCTGGGCGGGCTCAGGATGGAGAATGGCGAGTCTGTCAGCCAACAGAGCAATGGCTGAGATGCTGCCTTCAAAGAATAAAACGACAGGGGCCGAAATTCCGATAGGCTAGTGTTGGTCGTGACTGTAGGCACATGGTTGGGAATAACAATTCAGTGGGTGGCTCAGGTATCACAGAGAAAAAAAAATAGTGCCAGGCAAACATATCTGAAATGATACATTTTGATAGTAAATATTGCTTATTAGCTTTATTTTAAAGTTAAAAATAAACTTAATTCCGATCATTTCATATATTTCCTGTCTTCATATTCTTCATAAATGGTTATGTCTTAATAAGACATCTGACTAGTAAAATATAAGCCATATTTCCCCATTTTACGACTTTTGTTGAACATACTTTTGGTTTTATCACGATATTTCCAACGGAACATAAAGGCAACACCACATTCAACCTCCACATGTTTGTTTCCTGTTCTGTAATCCGACTGTAAAATGTTTAACATATAGGTTTAACTTTTTTTTCCAAATTATTTTTATTTATTTATTTTTTTCAAATTTAGAAAAAAAACTGCATTGAACAATCTAGTCTAGCCCTATATACTTCAAATGGGAACAGGAGTAGTTTAGCTTGCTTTCGTTTAAAATGGAAACATTCAAATAAAGACGGGTCTGTAGTCAGGATGGATTTATTTATTTAGTTTAGTTTCACTTTCAGCTTCATAGTAACACTAAGAATAGGCTGATCCTTGCCCGTGTGGTCGTCTCCTTGTTTCAGCATCGCCACCATGTGGTTGGATTTTGAAAGTTCTCACCCGAAACATTTGACAGTCCTCCACAGACAAGATGTCAGATTACTCCAAACTCTTTACCCTAATCTTTAAAAGGCCGGTTCTACTTTTTTTTAATGTAACACCAGATTGGAACCAAAAAATGTAAGATTTGTGTCACATTTAAGATTTTCACAGCTATTTGTGGACAGTCACTGAGGTGAGAAAGAAACAAAGTGTCTTGTTGTTGTTTTTGTTATCACAATTAGAAAATAGCAGAAACGTTTTGGTGGCTCAATTTGTAATGTGTACCAGGAGATTTCTTGGTTAAATAAATAAGAAAACTAGTGTCATGTCTTTACCTGCGGAATGGTATATAGTGTAGTGTATAGTGAGAACAAAACAGATGCAGATAGGAGTGTTCTGTAGCAGAGCTGAGCACTGCCAACAACTGCAGGCGATATTGACAATGTCTGGATTGATGAAGATTTGTATTACTGTTTTATTTTATTTTTTAACTCTTTTTACAGTTCGAAACAACAGATGTCAAAAAATCTGTCAGAATATTGCCCTGGGAAAAAAACAACCTGGAATTGATCCAGGATTACAATGCACATCCTGAGAGTGCGCCATTCTTACAAAGAAGAGGCTCTTTGACCATTTTAAGGGATGCAATATGACGCTTTTTGCATCACATGAAGAAAACTTTCAAGCAAAGAAAAACACATTTTTCTCGTCTCAGGGCAAAATGAGGGTTGGATTCACGACCATTCAACACTACTACCATGTTTCTAATGATACACAGCTTCATGCAAATGGGTGAAGTATCCCTTTAAGGCTGGTTCACACGGCAGGATTTTAAAATTGTCGGCGGATTTCCCAGACCAGATATGTACAATGTCATTGACTTTTTCCTTTCCAAATTCTCTGTTGACTTTCACAGTAAAATTAAACACAAATGATCGATGTGACCCAGATAGAAGTTCATAGAAAAACCAAAGTTCATGAATGTTTTTTGTGACAAAGTAATAAGTACTGTAATCATACCATCACAGAGAAAAATAAGACTTGTAGAAATGATTGTTGACTCAAGACTGCCATGTAATACATACATTTACAATTCTATGTAAAATTTGACCACAACATGATTTTTTTTTTTTTAGTGGAATTTTTCCTTTTTCAGACAACAGTATTAGAGATTGATAAATAGAGAGATAGAAAGACAGGAAAGGCAAGTGAGAGAGGGGATGACATGAAAGCTAAAGTTACCATGAGGGGCAGGGTAGCCAATGCACAAGTACTTTGTTGTAGCCATAGGGAAGAGGGTAAAAGACAAAAAATAAATCATACTTTTATTTCATAATTAAATCAAATCAAATACCAATAATACATCAAATCAGGTACAAAATAAACAACAAATCAACCTCAGAAGAGCAAAGTATCCTGTTGTTTTAGTGTCTCTTTATTCCTGTGAAATCTTGAACAACAGCTGTGATCTTGTGAACATTTAAGCCCAGCTGCTCATGGCTGCACTCTGATGCGTTTATGTTCCAGAAAAAGGACCCAGTAGGGCAAAACCCCAGCTGAGATGGTACACTGCACACACGGAGTGTGTGGAATCCACCAGTTAAGTGGTCATCTCCAAACATCTGAAGGGCCAGGATGCCTGAAGGCAAACTGTCAAAACCAGCATGCCAGTCTTCAGCGGGGCTGGTTGCTCTGCCACCGAGGACCTTATACCTCCAACCTCCCGATGGTACGAAGCCCAAATGACCAGTGTCAAGTCTCTGGGAGTGGGTTAGCAATGTTAGCCCTGCACCTTGTGGTAACTCCAGGCATCCCAGGGCTGACCACACAGAACCTTGCTCAGTTCTCTCAGATTTTCCTTTAATAACTCATCTATTTTCATTGTATTCAGCAAAGAGATGTTCATAAATAGGGGTGTGCCTGAGTTGACATAAAGTTTAACAGTACTTTATATTATTTGTTAATTTTGGCAATCCCAAAGAACAAAGCAGTGGCTTTTATCTTGTTGCTGATCCTGCCCTGTAAATGTGTAAGAAGTGTTTTCTGATCAAAAATCACATCCTGGTGGTTCTTTTGGCAACATGCTGTAAATACAGTAGTTTTGTGCACAGCTGCACATCTACCTGGCAGCATGTTAACAGGCTCTTATTTTGATGTTAGTATTTAGAGACTATTTGAAGGTCTGGAAGTGTTTCAGGATGTCTTCAGTTATACAACATGTCACAAGAAATGCAGACTATTTTCACTCTTTATATATTGATCTACCAAAGACTGTACCAACCAGTGTTAAATCGAACTATACTAGATAACTTACAACCTCAGGAACAGTATTATTGCCATAAACACAATTACCAAGCTTTATTTTGATTTAAAATCCAATTAAAGTGTGTCCATTATTACTTAAACATGAAACGTTTTTCTGACCAAGTTAGACGAGTGAATATGGTTTTCAAATGAAAACAAGGTGGCACCAGTGTGTAAAAGGATTTGGGGAAAACAGGTGCACAAAGCAGATGGTGTCTGGTGTCACCGGTGTTCCCGCTAAGAACTGCAAACCTGTCACTCTATTCAATGAACACACTTGTTCAAACTGTTGGAGAAAACACCTATTTATTTTCTTTGTGAAATGAACCAAAAATGAATCTAACTCCTGTTTTTAAACACCTTAAGTTTCTCCACATGTTGGTTGATGGGAAAGTAGTGATGACCAGGAAGCTTTCTCAGTTCTCAAGTTAACAAGGTTTATTAACCAGTTGAATCAAGAATATAAGATACAGATTCTCCGGGTTCATTTTATGTTTCCCTGACAGCATACAGATCAGATGCTGGGTCAGTTTACAAAATCTTTCCTTCAATTTAAATGTTACAGAGGCATTATGGTAACAAAGGGCATTATGGCACCACTATAAAATATCGGACCTTTAAGGGCTTAACAAGTGTTGCCCGATTGGGCCGTTTTCCGCCCAATTGGGCTATTTTTGTTTACGTCAGATAGGGGAAAAATATTGGTCTGCTTTTGTCCACATTTGGTGATTTTTTAATGTGAAAACAGCTCGCTCTGTCTTTAATAAATAAATAGCTTTTAAATACATAAATAATTGACAATTGCATGATGCATAATTAAGATTTAAATTGTTTTTCATGTAGTCCTAATACAGGTCATTTGTGATGTAAATAATATATTAATGTATTAGTTCTACACAGCTTAAAAGTACACATTTTTACGTGCAGTCTGCATTTTTTTTTTACTAATCTAGGCCTGGCTGCCAGAGGTTTATTTTGCAATTTGTGTCATGGTTGATTTACTGCACTCTTGTTGGTTGCAATTGGCAAAACACCTATTTATCTGTCATTTATATGAGTTTTATTTGATGCAGAAATGAAGCTCTGCGTGTGTTTTCTATTGCATGTGTTATGATTCTACGGGTTTACGCAGGTGTCTGGCAACTTTATGGTTTGCGCTGTTTATTATTGGAATGGGCACTTTCTAAGATGTGATTGGACTGTAAAATGTCAATCTCATCTGGCAACACTGCTTGTGGGGATGTACAGCAATCAAGAAAGTACTAAAATTAGCATGTTGACACAACTGTGTCACTTTAAAGCAAATGTTTAGATCCATATTACGAGCTCAAAAATGCAACTCATCTGCCGTGACATTGTCTCGCAATGCCGTGACCCGGATTCGAACCGGGGTTGCTGCGGCCACAACGCAGAGTACTAACCACTATACGATCACGGCGAGCTACGATGAGCTGCTGGCATCCGTCGAGTTAAATTTTAGTATTATTAACGCACTACCTCCAGGGAACTGCGTTAGTTTGATTGAAAGTCAGTATGTCCAAACCTCAATATTACAGTATATTGTCCAAACGTAGATCACAATAAACCAAAAAAAAAGACATCATACACAAAGACACAATGTGCTGGTTTAATCAAATGAGACCGTTACACAAGGTCAACCTGGCAAACTCAGCATATGGTGGTCCGCGTTTTCTTGTCCATGTCGAAAAACAAACAAAATAACTCGTCTGTTTCATTTCTGCCATTATCCTAAATATACCTACTTACAAAAGCCGTACGGTCTTGTACATGCTCTTAATGTAGAAATAAAGATCGCATAGCCTTGTAAACTATCCCATGGGATACTTGTGTCCAATATTCACAGTGTATCACTTTTCACACCATTAGAACAAAACAAATGATTAAAAATGCAACTCATCTGCCGTGACATTGTCTCGCAATGCCGTGACCCGGATTCGAACCGGGGTTGCTGCGGCCACAACGCAGAGTACTAACCACTATACGATCACGGCGAGCTACGATGAGCTGCTGGTTAATGTGACGTCAAAATGCGGAGTGACTAACAAACTTTTTCAGTGGGCTAGTGTTTTGAGTAGCTCGCCGTGATCGTATTTGAGTGTGATTATAATGAGGCTGCCCGTCCAAACATTCTTATTGAGGCTTCAGTCTATTCTCCAAACTGTTGTAGAGGAACAAAACCTCTGAAAAGTAACGTAAAGAAATAAAACGTTTTTGTTTATAAGCTTCAGTCCGAGAGTGGATTTGAAACTTTACCGATAACCTGAAAGACTGACAAACCAAGGTGTGCACTGAATGCTCCTTTACACTTACGGAAGCTCTCTGCTCACATCCGTGTTTTTTTTTTTTTTTTTTTGCAAACTTAAATAAAGTCAAGAAGATCGATCCTGGGGGAACAAATAGGTTTTTTGAATCGTCAAATAAAAAATCACGATATTTTAAGAAATCGATTTTTTATCCCAGCTCTATTACCTTCCGCTGACACATTACTCACCCTGACTTCATACAGCAATGATGGCAAGGTCAGGCAGGATTACTTGTTTTGCAAATTTCAGCAACAAGCCAATTTAAAGTTCTTCACACAAGACATCAATGCATCACAACAAAGAGAAACAGAAATAGTCTTGAATTTCCCTCGGGATAAATAAAGTATTTATCTATCTATCTATCTATCTATCTATCTATCTATCTAGTCATATTTATATGTTAAACATCATCCACATTCTCTCATCCAGGAAGTTTAGCCTAATTCCCATGCACTCAAAAAATAACGCATGATTTAATTTTTATCTTTAAACAAAATGGCATGTCCAAAATTACATACTGCAAGGTAAAATGTTTATAGTGTAGCCTAACATGAGACTCCATACAAAAACATCAAACTTGTGTATTTAAGCTTCACTGTGCTTTTAAAATAGTAGTACAATTATTTTCAAAGAATAACTGATAACAAAAATAAAATGTAAAAACAAGGAGACAGCAAAGAGGGAAAGCTACTGTGCTGGCTGAATCCAGTAAGAGTTTACATAAAGTCAAGCTGTTAAACTCAGAGTGGTTTGGGTTCCCTTGTCCCTGTTTATAAAAAAACGTGTCTGCTTTTCCCCTTAATAGTCAATACTAATAAATGCCACAATCTGGGCTATTAAATGTAGAAATGAAACTAAAATAAGGCTTAACCTTGTAAACCTTGCGCTCAATTTGTCACAACACGAGAGTAATCAAGTAGTGATTCAAAATGCAACTCATCTGCCGTGACATTGTCTCGCAATGCCGTGACCCGGATTCGAACCGGGGTTGCTGCGGCCACAACGCAGAGTACTAACCACTATACGATCACGGCG